>NC_134888.1:33724580-33737080 GCF_041734735.1 Babylonia areolata | reverse complement strand
ACTCTCTCTCTCTCTCTCTCTCTCTCTCTCTCTCTCTCACTCTCGTTCCTGTGAAATTGTGTGAAAGAGTATTTCTGAATTATACATTACATCAACAATTTTCTGTCTGTTCATATTCTGTATGGTTATATTTCCAAGAGTGCAAGTGTGCGTGTGTGTTGCGTCTGGGGTGAGGGGGAGAAAGAGAAAGAAGGCAGTGCGTGCATGCGTACGTGTGTGTGTGTGTGTGTGTGTGTGTGTGTGTGTGTGTGTGTGTGTGTGTGTGTGTGTGTGTGTGTGTGTGTGTGTGTGTGTGTGTGTGTGTGTGTAAGTTTGTGCGTTCTTCCACAACATCGTACATCCCCATTGCTACTGTTTTTGAAGGGAAATAAATCCACAAAACAAAGCATCATATCTCATCTTTTCTGATTGGTTTCACATCGAGTAGGCTGTGAATAATTGTTTCGACTGAGTGGCACATTGATGCGTCGAAGTTCTAAGCTTTACTGAATAACATGCTCGGGTTAAATATAACAAGAGAGGCAAGGCCTTCAAGACTCACTTGTGATACACTTTAAAAAAAAATCCAAGCTTTTTATGTATTGAGTATAATTTCAAAATGTAATGTTTAAGATGAGAAACATCAGTTTAAAGCAAATTAACTCCCCTAGCATTAATTACAGAGTAATTTCCCTTTTTTCCCTATCTACATCGAAACGTTTGCAAAATAAATGAAACTTCCATGCTTAGCAAAAGAAGTTTCTGTTTGAACAAAAAATGATAATAATGACTGCTCTTGTTGTTGTGTCAGAATATCAGATCAAAGTGCTAAGTTTAGAGAATACAAAAAATATAAATATAACAGTAAATGCAGTTTGCATATAATTAGGCTTCTTTTTGTGTGTGTGTGTGTGCCCATCCCAGAGATGCAATATTGTTTTAAACAAGATGACTGGAAAGAACTGCATTTTTCCTATTTTTATGCCTAATTTGGTGTCAACTGACAAAGTATTTGCAGAGAAAATGTCAATGTTAAAGTTTACCACGGACACACAGACACACAGACACACACACACACACACACACACACCACACAGACACAGACACACACACACAAACACACACACACACACACACACACATACAGACAACCGAACATCGGGTTAAAACATAGACTCACTTTGTATACACAAGTAAGTCAAAAAAGCATTTCAATCAAGCATTTCTATCAAGAAATAGAATAAAGTATCACTGACTCTTGAAGTCAACCTTTCTTTTTTGATTCATCTTATGGGGCAGTTGTAATCGAACACTTTGGTTCTGTGTAAAAGCTACAAGGATTATGCATGCATATATCATTCATTTTATGCGCATGCTTACTTTTTTTGCGCGCGTGTGTGTGTGTTTGCATGTGTGCGTGTGTGTGTGCGCGCGCGCGCGTGCCTGTGTGTGTGCGTGCGCGCGCACGTGTGTGTATGTGTGTGAGAGTGTAAGTATGTATGTATGTGCGCGCGCGCGTATGTCTGTGTCCGTGTGTGTGTGTGTGTGTGCCTGTGTGCGTGTTGGTGCGCGCACACGTGCGCAGTCATGTTTTCAGCTTTGTTGATCCTGTGCAAGACCTTCATAGATGACGTAAATTCTGCGGTACAATATCAAAAGCACCACGGTTGCAGGAAGAGGGGTGGGTGTGGGGGGTAGGGGGGTGGGGGTGGGGGGGGGTTAGATAGGATCGGAGGGTGGAGGAAGGGGATTACCAGTGCATACCATCATTGATTCAGTTACAGTCTTGCTCACCATCAAGAAACGAACGATTGTAGAACTGAACAATGTTGTGTGCTCGAAAAGGAACAACTGTAACTTAGCTCACTCAGTACGGCCAGTCCTCTCTTCTCCTCTACACAGACCCCTCGGATGTCCAGTGGGTGTCACAATGACCCAACCTTTAGCTTTCGTCGTCAGAAATGTGGTATTCTTTGTCAACATTCACCTCTTCAGTATAAGAGCCTTCCGCTTGCAATATTTTGATGATGGTAACTGGGGTGAAACACTGTTAACGTCGTCTCTTTCGCCGTTCGTATGGAGAGAGTTAAGCACGCATCATCGAAGGACGTGTGTTCATGACATAAATCCATCAAAATTTTCAAAGTCTCCCTGTCTTCATCACAACTTACATTGATCACTCCGCGGCGAGCTCCAAACAATACGGATTGAAGTTTCAGTTTCAGTTTCAGTTTCAGTAGCTCAAGGAGGCGTCACTGCGTTCGGACAAATCCATATACGCTACACCACATCTGCCGAGCAGATGCCTGACCAGCAGCGTAACCCAACGCGCTTAGTCAGGCCTTGTGGAAAAAAAAAGAAAAAGAAAAGATAAATTCATAATTCATAAAAAAAAAGAAAAAAAAAAGAACTACTACTAATGATAATGATATGTATAAGGCGCAAATGATTGAAGGTCTATGACCACTTGCTTTTCGGATGAAATACGGCATTTAAAGAAAGTGTCGAAAAGAAAAGACGATGAGTATTGTCGGAATCTGTCTTAATGCACTCTGATCTTCAGAAACTACAATTAATTCTCTCCAAATAATAGCGGGAGTTCACCTGTTTCAATAACCCGTAAAAAAAAAAAAAGCATTCAAACGCGCATATGTCGTTCAGTCCAAGTCCGACAGGAAAAAAAAATTCTAGGCCGAAAGTCAACATGTGTTTAGACTGGTTGTTCGAGAACATTATGCAATAACTGTTGAGGCCTGTGCATGAATTATGCATTATGAATAAGATTTGACGGCCTCTCTCGCTTTCTTTCTGCAATATGCAATTGCAAACTATGAACGTAGTGGGAGTGCTGGTTATGAAGTTGCATACATGGACACCGACATGGCATTTTCCGATAAACAACCCATTGGGGTCATGTAGATAGAGCAAGACCTTCACACTAAATTTAAAACACGATAACTTTTCTATGCCTTGAGTCTTATTTTAGAATATATTGTTTTGTATGAGTGAGATCCGTTTTTATTTGGAAAATACTTCAACAATATTATATTCAGATGGATCGATGTACCTTTACTTTGCGTAATTTCGCCGTTCCTGGCAGATGTATGCATCTATCTAGCTTCAAAACTCACTTTTTCCCTCAGCAGTAAGTTCAATTGTGGCAGGTCCACTTCCTTTGCGTTAGCTGTGCTTGACTATGTATGTATACATATGTATGTGTACATAACTACATGCATGTATATGAATGTGTATTGTGTGCGCGTGCGTTTATGTAAGTTTGTGCCTGCCTGTGCGTGCGTATGTGTTAGGTTAGCTGTTAGATGCACATGTATTGTTAAACTGTATGTACGCAGTGTGTGTGTGTGTGTGTGTGTGTGTGTAGTCATATTTTGGTGTGTGTATGTAACATAGATGTGATGTTTTATGTTAACAAAGCGTTTTTGTAAAGCACCTAGAGCAGATTTCTGGATAGTGTGCTATATAAGTATCCATTATTATTATTATTATTATTATTATATTCCATAGTAAACAGAAGTTCTGATTTGTCTGCCAAGCTGCTGGTCAGGCATCTGCTTGGCAGATGTGGTGTAGTGTATAATTATGGATTTGTCCGAACACAGTGACGCCTCCTTGAGCTACTGATACTGAAACTCAAACTCTGATTTGACTTTAAAAATGATAATAATAATCAGCTTGTCAGTACGCCAGACAAATACAAGTGAATATAAAAAATAGAGACTATAACGGTCACACTACTGTAGAAACAGTCTTGGCTTCTTCGTGATTTTTGTTCCCGTCCACAATTGAATTTTGGAGACTCACAGGTGAGTCAATGAATGAATAAATAAATGAATGAATAAATAAGTAAATGAATATATATATATATATATATATATATATATATATATATATATATATATATATATATATATATATACACAATGAATAGATGAATAAATAAAGACATGAAAAGTTGATAAATCAATAAAGAAATCAAAAAAGAAATGAATGAATGAATGAATAAGTAAGTAGGTAAATAAATAGATAATGCATGGGGGTAATAAATCTGCCCAGATAAATAAATAAAATGCATCAGGGTAACACATCTGCCTAGATAGATAAATGAATAACGCACAAGGGTAATAGATCTGTCAAGACAGCATCGACAAGAAAACCTATTCCCCGTCGTTTCCCCATGACTTCGTTCACCGCCATGGTTACTCACCCTTGAGATAAATTATCTCCCTGTCTGATTTGACGAACGTGGATGTCGGATATCCAAACGGCCCCTCTGACTGTTTCTGTCATATGGTTTCAGTATCAGTTTCAGTTGCAAGGAAGCGTTTAAGCATCCGGACTGATCCGTATAAAAACACACACACCAAAAAACGCTATACCACATCTCCTGAACAAAAAACTAAAAAACCTAATGAATTAAAATAAAATAAAATGAAATAACAATAGTAATAATATCAAGATTAACAGATACTCTAGGTCCGTAATAAAACCTATTGCAGTGGTCTGGAGAACGACAGCCTCCTATAGTTGTGTATATAACATGTACCTGATGCGAAGCTAGGGTAGTAGCAGCAGCAGCAGCAGCAGCAGTAGTAGTAGTAGTAGTAGTTTCTTATTTTTACATCTCCCTCCTCCTTCTTCCTCCTATTCATCATCACAATATCATTATTTCCAAATGATGATGATGATGATTGTTATCATTATTATTATTGTTATTGTTGTTGTTGTTATTATTATTATGATTATTATGATTATTATTATTATTGTTGTTGTTGTTGTTTCATCATCATTATCATCATCAAAATTGTCATTATCATTCTCAACATTATCGTTATCACTCTTTAACATTATCAATCATCGTTATCATCATCGCTGCCATCATGATCATCAATGCCTTAGGACGCAGACTGTTCTATATATATATATATATATATATATATAGAGAGAGAGAGAGAGAGAGAGAGAGAGAGAGAGAGAGAGAGAGAGAGAATGAATGAATGAATGAATGAATGAATGAATCTTTATTTTCCAACGGTGAAGATATCAGCACTTTGGCCGACTTACACATCTGCCGTTGTTCTAAGAGACACACAAACATGTACGCATATAAATGATGTAAAGAGAGAGAGAGAGAGAGAGAGAGAGAGAGATTCAAAGATTCAAATGGTTTAATGACTTAAGCAACATGCTCATATCACCGAGAGAGAGAGAGAGAGAGAGAGAGAGAGAGAGAGAGAGACAGACAGACAGACAGACAGACAGACAGACAGACAGATACAGATATATGTATGTATGTATCTATGTATCCCTCGGAGCAGCCCAATGGCGGCACCAAAGCAACAGAGACGCACGGAGGAGGGGGAGGAGGAGGGGGAGGCTACCGCTTGGCCAACGCCCACACAGGAACAGCAGCAGGGGGCGGCGGCAGGGGGGGAGGAGGAGGAGGAGGAGGAGGAGGTCACCACCACCCCTCAGAGACCAGCAGCCTGTACAGCCGTTACACCTCGGGGTCGTCCAGCGACCGGTCGGAGAGGAGGCGGTCGCGTCGACGCCTGGCGCTGTGCCTGGTGCTGTCTGTCGTCGCTCTCATCGTAGCGTGCCTGGTCGGCCTGCTGGTCTACTACCTCTTCATGGCTTGTGAGTGTGAAGGAAGGGGGCGGGGTGGGGGTGGGTGGGGTGGGGAGGGGAGGGAGGGGAGTTCCGGGGGGGGGGGATGGTGTGTTTGGGGGGGGGGAGGGGATGGGGGGGGGGCTTGAGAGAGAGGGAGAGTGTGGGGTGTGGAGTCAGGGGGAAGATGGAGTATGTGTGTGTGTGTATGTGGGAGGAGAAGTTGCGGGGGGGGGGGGGTGGGAATGGTGTGTTGGGGGGGGAGGGGATGGGGGGGCTTGAGAGAGAGGGAGAGTGTGGGGTGTGGAGTCAGGGGGAAGATGGAGTATGTGTGTGTGTGTGTGTGTATGTGGGAGGAGAAGTGCTTGAGAGAGAGAGAGAGAGAGAGACGGGGGGGGGGGGTGCGTGGGGGGGGTGAGTAGTGGGGGATGTGGGGGGCTTGAGAGAGAGAGAGGGTGAGGGTGTGTGGGGTCAGGGGGGAGGAGGGAATGTGTGTGTGTGTGTGGGGGGGGGGGGGTTGAGGAGGGTGTTTGAGAGAGAGATAGAGAGGGTATGTGTCAGTGGAAGGAGGGCGTGTGTATGTGTGTGTGTGGGGGGGGGGAGCTTGAGAGAGAGAGCGGGGGGGGGGGATGTGGGTGGGTTGAGAGAGAAAGGGTGATTGCGTGTGGAATCAGAGGAGGGAGTATGTGTGTGTGTGTGGGGGGGGAGTGCTTGAGAGAGAGAGAGGGTGGGGGGTGGCCCGGGGCAGGGGCCCTCGATGGTCTGCTAGTATACTACCTCTTCTTGGTTTGTGAGTGAGGAGGGTGGGGATGTGAGTGGGGTGGGGGTGGGGTTCAGAGAGAGAGAGGGGGGGTGTGGTGGGGGTGAGGGGGAGGCGCGGAGGGGGGGACCAGGGTCCCTCGTTGGCCCCGCTCGTCTACTACGTCATGGAGGAATTGGTGTGTTGGGGTGGTGTGAGGCTTGGGAGAGAGAGATGGTGGGGGGGGGGGGGCGGTGGGGAGGGGCGGGGGGCAGGGTCCCTAGCTGGCCTGCATGTCTACTAACTCTTCATTCTTCTTGTGAGTGAGGAGGGAGTGTGGGGGCTTGAGAGAGAGAGGGTGAGGGTGTGTGGGGTCAGGGAGAGGAGGGAATGTGTGTGTGTGTGAGGGGGTGTGGGGGGTGAGGAGGGTGCTTGAGAGAGAGAGAGTGTGTGGGTCAGTGGAAGGAGGGTGTGTGTATGTGTGTGTGTGTGTGGGGGGGGGGTGCTTGAGAGAGAGAGAGAGAGGGGAGGGGGCTTGAGAGAGAGAGAGAGGGGGTGTGGTGGGGGTGAGGGGGAGGCGCGGAGGGGGGGGACCAGGGTCCCTCGTTGGGTCAGGGGGAGGAGGGAATGTGTGTGTGTGGGGGTGGTGAGGAGGGTGCTTGAGAGAGAGAGAGAGAGAGGGTGTGTGGGTCAGTGGAAGGAGGGTGTGTGTATGTGTGTGTGTGGGGGGGGGGTGCTTGAGAGAGAGAGAGAGAGAGAGGGGAGGGGGCTTGAGAGAGAGAGAGGGGAGGGGGCTTGAGAGAGAGAGAGGGGAGGGGGCTTGAGAGAGAGAGAGGGGGGGTGTGGTGGGGGTGAGGGGGAGGCGCGGAGGGGGGGACCAGGGTCCCTCGTTGGGTCAGGGGGAGGAGGGAATGTGTGTGTGTGGGGGTGGTGAGGAGGGTGCTTGAGAGAGAGAGAGAGAGAGAGGGTGTGTGGGTCAGTGGAAGGAGGGTGTGTGTATGTGTGTGTGTGTGTGGGGGGGGGGTGCTTGAGAGAGAGAGAGAGAGAGAGAGGGGAGGGGGCTTGAGAGAGAGAGAGGGGAGGGGGCTTGAGAGAGAGAGGGGGGGTGGTGGGGATGTGGGTGGGTTGAGAGAGAAAGGGTGATCGTGTGTAGGGTCAGGGGGAGGAGGGAGTATGTGTGTGTGTGTGTGTGTGGAGGGGAGTGTTTGAGAGAGGGGGGGGGGGGGGGCCCGGGGCAGGGGCCCTCGATGGTCTGCTGGTATACTACCTCTTCTTGGTTTGTGAGTGAGGAGGGTGGGGTGTGGGTGTGGGATGGGGTGGGGTGGGGATGTGAGTGGGGTGGGGGTTCAGAGAGAGAGAGAGAGAGAGGGTGTGGTGGGGGGGTGGGGGGCGGCGCGGGGGGCGGGGGGGGACCAGGGTCCCTCCGTTGGCCCCGCTCGTCTGCTACCTCTTCATGGCTTGTGAGGAATTGGTGTGTTGGGCCGGGTGGTGTGAGGCTTGGGACATGGGGGGGTTGGGGGGGGATGGTTAGGGGCAGGGTCCCTAGCTGGCCTGCATGTCTACTAACTCCTCATGGCTTGTGTGTGAGGAGGGGGTGTGGGGGCTTATGACAGAGAGAGGGCGTATGTGTGGGGGAGTGGGCTTGATAGAGAGGGGGGTTGTGTGTGTGGGGGCGGGGGGGGGGGGGGGGCTTGAGAGAGAGAGAGGGTGTGGGGACAGGTGCCATCGTTGATCTGCTCGTCTACTAACTTTTCCTGGCTTGTGTGTGAGGAGGGGGTGTGGGGCTTATGAGAGAGAGAGGGGGAGTGTGGGGGGCTTGAGAGAGAGAGAGAGAGAGAGGTAGCGTGATGGGTCTTGAGAGAGAGAGGGAGAGAAAGAGAGAGAGAGGGGGGGGGGTGTTGGGGAGTAGGAGCCCTCGTTGGCCTGCTCGTCAACTGCATCATCATGGCTTGTGAGGAAACCCCGGGGGTGTGTGGGGCTTGAGAGAGAGAAGGTGTGTGGGCGAGAGAGATTCAAAATTCAAGATTCAAGATTCAAAACTTTATTACTCAAGATTTTAGGCATCGCCCAGTCTTCCGATCTGTCCTTGTGACAACAATAACAATAACAACACAAACGGTAACGACACAAAAATAATAATTTTGTAAACACTGCTACATCCACTGCTACTACAACGAAGAATGATCACCACCATCATCATTAACATCGTAAAAAGTAATAAAACGAACGCATTCATACATTGATATCCATACACATGCACACAGTCTCTCCACCCAACACACACACACACACACACACACACACACACACACACACACACGAGAGAGAGAGAGAGAGAGAGGGGGAGAGAGAGAGAGAAAAAACACTGAACACTGAAATGTTTAATGTCATTAGCTGAAAAGCCCTGATGACATAGGAGGTACAAATCAGAACAAAATGGTGCAAAATAGAGACAGACAGACAGACAGACAGATTGACAGACAGACAGAGGTTGTGTGGGGGGCAGGAGGACGAGGGAGCGTGTGGGTGGGGAGAGAGAGAGAGAGAGTGGGGGGGGGGGGTGAGGGGAAAGATCCCTCGTTGGCCTGCTCGTGTACTACCTCTCCATGGCTTGTGAGTGAGGAAGGGGTGTGTGTGGGAGGGGAGGGGGGCTTGAGAGAGAGGGGCGGGGGGGGGGGGAACGTGGAAAAGGGAGATGTGGGAAAGAGAGAGAGAGAGAGAGGATGGGTGCGAGGGATGAGGGAGAGGGGGAGAGATAGGGGGGAGAGGTGAGAGAGAGAGAGAGAGAGCGGAAGAGAGAGAGAGAGAGGGAAGGGAGAAAGAGAGAGCTAGAGGGGTGAGGAGGATGGAAGGAGAGAATGAATGAATGAATGAATGAATGAATCTTTATTTTCCAACGGTGAAGATATTAGCACTTTGGTCGACTTACACATCTGCCGTTGTTCTAAGAGACACACAAACATGTACGCATTTTAATGTAGTTAATACTTAATACATGTATAATGTACGAGTATAACACAGCGTCAAACTGAGAGACACAACATCGCTCACATCTGAACGGAACGGAAGCGAGTAACACACACACGCACACGGAACGGAAGCGAGTAACACACACACACACACACACACACACACACACACACACACACACACACACACACACACACACACACCAAGGGAAAAACAACAACAAAACCCTAGCATGAATGCTACACATGAATGATTCAAGAGAGAGAGAGAGGGAAGAGATAAGGAGAGAGAGGGGGTGTGAAGGAGAGGAGAGAGAAAGAGAGGGAGAAGGGGGAGGAAGGGAAAGAGGAGGGAGAGAGGGGAGGGAGAGAGAGAGAGAGACTCGGATGTTTTATTCATAGAGGTACAAGACCCCTTTGAAGTGCGTACAACTGTAAACAAGAAAATGGCTCTGTTTTCGAAATGGGAATTCCACTCTCTACAATCGATCAGCCTTTCACGAAACTCGTGAATGAAAGCAGTCGTATTTCCAATACCCTGATTGATCACGCATCACGAAATCCATTCTTACACAGCTGAATTCCAACACTTGTCCCAGGTTGTTTTGTGTTCCCTGTTCCCTATCCCCTGTTTTCTTATTCTAGCAACATTTAGGAACATTTAGGAGGGAGGGAGGGAGAGAGAGTTAGAGGGAGTGAGAGAGAGTTAAAGAGAGAGAGGGGGGAGTTAGAGAGAGATAATTAGAAAGAGAGAGAGAAAGAGGGAGAGGGGGAGAGTTAGAGAGAATTAGAGAGAGAGAGGAGGAAGAGTTAGAAAGAGAGAGAGGGTTAGAGAGAGAGAGTTAGAGAGAGAGAGCAAGTTGAAAATGAAGATGGGGAGAGAAGATGATATGGGAGAGAGAGGGCGGAGGTGGGGGTTGGGGGGGGGTGGCAGAGAGAGACAGACAGAGAGAGGGGGAGAGAGTTAGAGAGAGAGAAAGAGTTAGAGAGAGAGAGATTTAGTGAGAGAGAGAGAGAGTTAGAGAGAGAGAAACAGGCAGACAATGACAACAACAAAGTCTTTGCTGTCCATTCAGCGTCACAATGCCCTTCAGACAAGGTGTTGAGAAAGAACAAGGCATACTTGTGAACACATCTCAAGTCGATTTCCATGCTCATAATTATTTTCAATTGCACACACACACACACGCAGACACGCACGCATGCTTTCAATGAACGAAAAAACATTGATTCACGCACGCCAAGTGCAGGGAGGCGCGTGCAAAGTCGCATCTATCCCTTTCCAATCCCACCCCTCCCCTCCCCGAAGTTCACGCACTCACACACACACACACACACACCACCACCACCACCACCATGCATACACCCACCCACCCACAAAGCCACACCCCTTCCCCCACCACCACACCACACTTCACACACGTAAGGCCAAAGGATCATCCTGAAGCGAAGTACCAGAATGTTAATTGGTGTCAGAAACTATCCCTTCCTCCACCCCCCACACCCCCAGTTTTTTGGGTTTTTTTTTTTTTTTCTTTTTCTTTTTTTTTCTTTTTCTTTTTTTTTTCTTTTCCCAGTGAACCTCGCTAATTCCTTTGGAGCATATTCATTGTTACACGAAGGAATGTTCGCCACACTGAATCACGAACACTTGACAACGAATCCAGTAGTCCTAATGTCGTTGTAAGTAGTACAATTAACGGTTGTTGTTGTTTTTTTCTAATGTTGTTGCAAACTGTACAATGAAACAAAAAATGAGGCATAGACAATACTGAGAGACAGCTTCAGGAAAGCATGGCGCCAACATCTGGACATCGGGCCGGAAGACGAAAAAGACGGCATCCATGAGCTGGACAGAGCGGCACAGGTCACAATCTTCAGACTGCCAACGGGACACTGTCAGCTCCTCTCCCATCTCTACCGTCTGAAGATATCATATACTGACCAACCAGTGCCCTTGTGGCAGAGGCCAGATCCCAGGTGACAGCACGCACTTGGCGCACTGAAAAAGAACACCCATGGCAACGAGAGTGTTGTCCTCTGCCAAAATTCTGTAGAAGAAATCCACTCTAATGTGTGCACAAAATGAACATATAAGAATGCACTCAAGGCGTCTGACTAAGCTAAGCGCATTGGGCTATTTTTGCTTGCTGGTCAGGTATCTGCTTACTAGCTGATGTGGTGTAGCGTATATATGGATTGGTCCGAACGCAGTGACGCCTCCTTGAGAAACTGAAACTGATGGCAGAGAATGTTGTCGTGATTTCATTAGCTTGGGGAAAACACGTGAAGGGGGTGGGGTGGGGTGGGGTGGGGGTGGGGGATGGGGAGGTGGGGGGGGGGGGGGGTCGTCTGATCTGCATACCGCCAGATGTCCCCAGCCTGAGTGCTTCTGAGTGCTGCGTGACGGGGGAGTGGCGTGGCGTGCGTCGATCGGCAAGGTCTGGTGGTCCGAGACTGTCAATATTCATGGGATGCACCAACAAATGCTTTCGTCAAAAGCAACACACAGGCACACACACACACACACACACACACACACACACACACACACACACACACACACACACAGAAGCCAACTAAAACCACAGACACACACAGTGCTTTCTGCTTATCGTGTGTGGTGTGTGTGGAGGGGGTGTGGGAGGGGGGGAGGGCACTTCAATATTCATGGGCTGCACCAAGAAATGCTTTTGTCAAAAAAATGAAAATAAAGAAAGAAAGAATTTTAAAAATGCAGAAAGCACTGTGTCTGTGGGCTTGGTTGGCTCTCGCTCTGTGTGTGTGTGTGTGTGTGTGTGTGTGTGTGTGTGTGTGTGTGTGTGTGTGTGTGTGTGTGATTGTTGCTGTACTGTATTGTATTGTATTGTGCATGCTGGGTGTGTTATTGTTTCCATAAGCCACCGAACCCTGACATGGATTACAGGATCTTGAACGTGCGTATTTGATCTTCTGCTTGCGTATACACACGAAGGGGGTTCAGGCACAAGCAGGTCTGCACATAATTATGTTGACCTGGGAGATCGGAAAAATCTCCACCCTTCACCCACCAGGCGCCGTTACCGAGATTCGAACCCCTGACCCTCAGATTGAAAGTCCAACGCTTTAACCACTCGGCTATTACGCCCGTCAGTGGTGACTGATTATGGTGGTGGTGGTGGTTGTGATGGTGGTGGTGGTTGTGATGG
>NC_134888.1:33712080-33719580 GCF_041734735.1 Babylonia areolata | reverse complement strand
GTGTGTGTGTGTGTGCGTATGTGTGTGTGTGTGTGTGTGTGTGTGTGTGTGTGTGTGTGTGTGTGTGTGTGTGTTACATTTCTGTATTACGTTTCTCCATTTTTTTTTTTTCATATTGAATGATATTCATGACGTCTGTCTGTCTGTCTGATGATTCTCTTTGTCTGTGTGTGAGTGTGTATATATATATCTGCGTCTGTCTGTCTGTGTCTCTTTCTCTCCCCCCCCTCCCCCTAAGTTTCTTCCCCGTTTCTCCTCAACCATGTTTGATTAGCTGGGGGGGGGGGGGGGGGGGGGGGGGAAGCAAAGACAAATTCACATACATAACAGTTCGCATACCTCGTTCACTCTTGTTCGGTAGGAAAGGCAGTGTGATGGTGATGTTCCATCTGCGCTTCAACGGTTCCCACAAAGAAGAGATCCTAAAGAAAGATGTGCGTGACATCGTCGAGAATGGGGTGCGGAAGGTCCATTTTGATGACGTCATCTACGTGTTGCTGAAGCATTTTTTGGTGGACATCCGGTTTGACTGGAGAGAGCCTTACGGTGGGATTATCTTATCAAGATAACACGTATCTTAGCTGGATCTGTCAGGGTCGTCGTGTTTTTGTTGTTGTCATTTTGTTATTTTGATGCAGATAGTCATTGTATCTGTGTTTGTCGCTATGTGCCTCTGATGTATGTATGTATGCATGTATGTGTGTTTGCAGATAATGTATGTATGCAGGAGTGGACTGATGGCCTAGAGGTAACTCGTCCGCCTAGGAAGCGAGAGAATCTGAGCGCGCTGGTTCGAATCACGGTTCAGCAGCCGATATTTTCTCCCCCTCCACTAGACCTTGAGTGGTGGTCTGGACGCTAGTCATTCGGATGAGACGATAAACCGAGGTTCCGTGTGCAGCATGTACTTAGCGCACGTAAAAGAACCCACGGCAACAAAAGGGTTGTTCCTGGCAAAATTCTGTAGAAAAATCCACATCGCTAGGAAAAACAAATAAAACTGCAGGCAGGAATTTTTTTTTTTTAATGGGTAGCGCTGTAGTGTAGCGACGCGCTCTCCCTGGGGAGAGCAGCCCTAATTTCACACAGAACAATCTGTTGTGATAAAAAGAAGAGAAAAAAAAAATACAAATACAAATCATTGTATCTGCGATTGTCGCTATGTGCGCCTGAATCATGTGTGTGTGTGTGTGTGTGTGTGTGTGTGTGTGTGTGTGTGTGTGTGTGTGTTTATATATATATATATATATATATATATATATATATACATGTACACACACACACACACACACATATATATATATATATATAGAGAGAGAGAGAGAGAGAGAGAGAGAGAGAGAGAGAGAGAGAGATCATTATCAAATGTATTCAATGACTGTTTATGTGAGAAAAAAAAAAAATATTCGCATACCTTGCATGACACCGGAACCGACCCGCTCGATGACTTACGCACTGCGCAGACTCCATCGAGGCGGATGTGACGTTGTCGGTGTACAATCTGAACTACACTCACGCTCTGACAAACAACCAGAGCGAGGCTTTCCTCAGTCTCGCCAGACCCTTCTGTCGTGAGGTGAGGATCCGTGTGTGTGTGTGTGTGTGTGTGTGTGTGTGCGTGTGTGCGTCCGTGTGTGTGTGTGTGTGTGCGTGTGTGTGTGTATGTTTCTTTCTTTCTTTAGTTTAACGTCTTTTTACTGGTAAGTGATATTGGACGGGGGGAGGGGAGGGGGAAGTACATGCGCGTGCGCGCGTGGGGGTTTGGTGGTGGAGAGTGGGGCGATGGGAAGAGGTGGTGGGATGACTGATACAGGAAAAGAGATATAAAAAGTGGCAGAAGTTAACAGGAAGAACTACGAAAAATTGAACTAACTGAGAATAAAGTATAACTATTTCAAACATTACATTAACGGGATTAAGTATAATCATTATCATCATCACAAAAATATAATCAATCAAAGGTAGATACCAAACTGGATTCTGATTCAAATATTCTTTGATTTGTCGTGGTAGTAAGTAATTGTTCAAAATGTCTTCTAAGGACAAAGACATGTTCAGTGGAAACTGGTCAGTGAGTTTTTGAAAGACCAGTTTTGTTCTGGGGCGCTCGACGAGTATACGTACGTGTGTTTGTGGGGTGGGTGGGGCGTGTGCGCGCGTGCATGTATGAATACTCAGCGCATGATGATGATGATGCACACGAAACTAATGTTTGTGTTTTCCACAGGTGGATGACATCATGACCAACGAGGACATCAGCTGGCTGACTGCACGCTACATCTCCTGTCGTGTCACAGACTTTTCTCGGCGCAAGTGAGTTAACTCACTCAGTACGGCCAGTCCTCTCTTCCCCTCTACACAGACCCCTCGGATGTCCAGTGGGTGTCTGAATGACCCAACCTTTAGCTTCCGTCGTCAGAATTGTGGTATTCTTTGTCAATATTCACCTCTTCAGTATAAGAGCCTTCTGCTTGCAATATTTTGATGATGGTAATTGGGATGAAACGCTGTTAACGTCGTCTCTTTCGCCGTTCGTATGGAGAGAGTTAATAATAATGATGATGATGATATTTGTGTAGCGATGAATCTTGTGCAGAGACAAATCAAACCGTTTTCGCACCAGTCATTCACACGCATGCATAACTCTAAAACTGAAGAAACTGAAGAAAAGGAAGTATGAGGGGAGGGAGACTATCTTGAGAAGAGGTGGGTTTTAAGGCCAGACTTGAAAGAGCTGAGTGCGGAGACCAGGCGAAGAGAAAGAGGAAGTTCATTCCAATTGCAAGGTCCAGAAACAGAGAAAGTTGCTATCTAATTAGATTATGAAGAAAACAAAAGAATTTATATATATGTCGAAAGTTCGTTCCTCTTTGCTGCTCCTCATATCTGGGAAAAAAAACAACACCTTTCTCATCATATCCGTGCATCTGATTCTATCTCCGCTTTTCGCTCATCACTAAAATCTCATCTTTTTAAAACCTATCTATTAGTACTCTCAGGTTCCTTCTTCTCCAGCACCATCCATGTCAGCTCACTTGGATGTATAAGGAGTGGAAGAGGGAGGGCGTGATGGGGGCGCGGGGGTGGGTGTGGGGGTTGAGAGTGGTCATGAATGATTCGTGTGCTGTATAATGTTTTCCTTCATGTAAAGCGCCGTGGGCTTTTACAGAGAAAGGGCGCTGTATGTGTACATTATATATATATATATATATATATATATATATATATATATATATATATATATATATACCTGTGTGTGTTTGTGTGTGTGTGTGTGTGCGTGTGTGTGTGTTTCCATAATACACTCCACAGATACACTGACCGTACCCATCTTCTTCTTCTTCTTCCTTCGTGGGCTGCAACTCCCACGTTCACTCGTATGTACAGGAGTGGGCTAATACGTGTATGACTGTTTTTACCCCGCCATACTCCGTTTTCGGGGGTGTGCATGCTGGGTATATTCTTGTTCCCACAAACCACCAAACACTGACATGGGTTACAGGATCTTTAACGTGCGTATTTGATCTTCTGATTGCGTATACACACGAAGGGGGTTCAGGCACAAGCACGTCTGCACATATGTTGACCTGGGAAATCGGAAAAATCTCTACCCCTACCCACCAGACGCTGTTACCGAGATTCGAATCCGGGGACGCTCAGATTGAAAGTCCAACGCTTTAACCACTCGGCTATTACGCCCGTCAAACCGTACCCATCAAAATGTACGGATTAATCGCATCATCCGTTCTTAGCGTCAGTCAGGCATTGTGTGGACCTGATCCAGTGTTCAGTGAACACGTCATATTTCGGCATGAAGTCGTGGCCTTTAGAAAGGCACATTATTCCGATTTTCCTTGCTCCGCCTACGTGGTCTAAATGGGGGATCTCGGTTTGGAAAGGGATTTCTGTTGGGGGTGATTAGAATGCCGGAAAGAGAGGATTGGAACGCGTCTTCCGGTAGGTGTACCGAGTCCTACACACTTACTCAGTTACTTACTTAGGCACTTCGCTCCCTGTGAAGCATAGTCCATCAACGACGTTTCTTCACCGAACTTCACTCTGGGCTGTCCTTTCTGTATCCCTCCAGGCTGGATCCACAGCCTCTGCTTCAGTGTCCCGCCTCCAGCTGTTCTTGGGCCGTCCTCTCTTCCCCCTCCCCTGGGGGTTCCAGGTCAGGGCCTGGCGTGTAGTGCTGGATGGTGATTCCCTCAAGGTGTGGCCAGTCCATCCCCACGTTCGTCTCAGGATCTGTTTCTCCGCTGGTTCCTGTCCCCGTCTTTGCCACAGTTCTTCGTTTCTAATTTTGCCTGGCCAACGGATCTTAAAAATACGCCTCGGACAACTGTTGATAAAAGTCTGGATTTTCTGTTGCATCTTTTTGGTCATTCTCCAAGTCTCTGATCCGTAGAGAAGAATGGACTTCACTTTGGAATTGAAGAGCGGTAGATATGAATTCACTACCCCGATGGAGGTAAAAGGCGATGTGGCCTTTCACCTGTAATTGTCACCCTTAACAACAAAGTCGTTGCCGAACATAATTTCTTTTGCAGACCAGACGAGGGAAAAGTGGCCTTCACCTTGCTCTTCGAAGGTCGTGAACCTCGACCTTTGCAACAGGGACTCATCTACATCTTGTTGACGGGCGCGCGCACGGTGGTGTGGCACAACCAGCTGCTGAAGATGATTGGTCGCCTGGTGATCACGCCATTCGATTCAACCAATCACCTAAGACCTGTGACAAAACCGAAACCTGAACGTAAGTGCTGCGGAAATGAGAAAGTGAAATTTAAATGAACAGTACTTCTTTATACAAGCAAGTTTATTGTTTATTTTGAGCGTTGTTTGAAATACTACGGTCACGTTAAATGTTCGGATTTTTGTGTGACTTTCCTTTCTCCCCCTTGTTTACAGATACTATATTTTCATAATTTCAAACATCACTCGGGTAACACCTGCAAAAACAAGATACGTCCTGTGCGTCATAGTATCCAGCAACTGGATTCCCCATCGTCCTGAACTCACGTCAAGCAGAACAACACAAAACCACATAAGAGCAAAAGAAAACAACACCCCATAAGTTCCCTGGAACATGGGGAAACATTGCATCCATTTGCATCCAAGCTTACTCCGTGCAGTGCCTGGGAATGATAAAAGATAAGTGCTCTCCCATTGACAGGGAATTGGAAGGACTCATGGGCATGGGCAAATAAAAATATATTTAAAAAAAAACAACCCAAAACTATAAGAGTGGTACCTTTCTCCATACACATGTGTACCTCGTGTATGGAGAGAGATACCGTACACATGTGTATGGAGAGAGTTACCACTCTTTAGTTACCGTACACATGTGTATGGAGAGAGTTACCACTCTTTAGTTACCGTACACATGTGTATGGAGAGAGTTACCACTCTTTAGTTACCGTACACATGTGTATGGAGAGAGTTACCACTCTTTAATTAATGTTTGTTAATCATTTACGCTCCTAGCCTCATTATTATCTTATGTGAAAACTGTAAAGGATACAAAAAGGAAAATATTATGTTCTGCGATGAAAACTGAATGAGGAGTCTGAATCTGTTATCATCCCCCAAAACCCTTTTTTTTTTTTTTTTTTTTTTCGAAATATTAGGCGAAGAATTTCATACACGAGAATGGCAGCGGGATGGGAAAATTCATGGTGAAGTTAAGTGGGGATGCTGGGAATTAGCTGCCAGCAGGTCTGAGAGATGCATGAAAGTTACGACACATATTATCAACATAATGACGTTATCAACGTAATGACGTCAACATAATGACGTTAAGAATGGAACAGATTTTGACAAAAGCAAACGAAAATCTACAAGAAAATAATCAAAGAAGAGAGGCAAGGCCTTCAAGACTCACTTGTGATACACTTTAAAAAAAAAAAAAAAAAAAAAATCATTAAAATGTGTTCTGCATTTGTTATTATAAAGCTTAGCGTTAAAGAAAAGAAAGAAAAAAGTCCTAACCAGATTCGAATTAAGTCCCCTAGCATTAATTACAGAGTAATTTCCCTTTTTTACTATCTCCACCAAAAGGTTTGCAAAATAAATAAACTTCCATGCTTAGCAAAAGAAGTTCCTGCTTGAACAAAAAATGATAATAATGACTGCTCTTGTTGTTGGGTCAGAATATCAGATCAAAGTGCCAAGTTTAGAGAATACAAAAAATATAAATATAACAGTAAATGCAGTTTGCATATAATTAGGCTTCATTTTTTTATTTTTTTGTACCCATCCCAGAGGTGCAATATTGTTTTAAACAAGATGACTGGAAAGAACTGAATTTTTCCTATTTTTATGCCTAATTTGGTGTCAACTGACAAAGTATTTGCAGAGAAAATGTCAATGTTAAAGTTTACCACGGACACACAGACACACACACACACACACACACACACACACACACACACACACACACACACACACACAACCGAACACCGGGTTAAAACATAGACTCACTTTGTTTACACAAGTGAGTCAAAAAGAATGAGAAAGATTTAGACGCAAAAAGTAACCTGACTACAATCACTGAACTTGAGTTAAATGAATGATGTCATGATGTCTGTTTGCAGTGTGAGTGTGTGGACTGAAATATTTCATCATTTTGTCATCTATAGTGAAAACGTTTTGAATCTGTAGAGCTCATTTTGGGCACAATTTTAGAAAAATAAAAAGAAACAAAAATAAAATCCGTTGAATACATGTTCATTACTACTGTTGTTGTTACAACAGTGAGTGATGGCCTAGAGGTAACGCGTCCGCCTAGGAAGCGAGAGAGAATCTGAGCGCGCTGGTTCGAATCACGGCTCAGCCGCCGATATTTTCTCCCCCTCCACTAGACCTTGAGTGGTGGTCTGGACGCTAGTCATTCGGATGAGACGATAAACCGAGGTCCCGTGTGCAGCATGCACTTAGCGCACGTAAAAGAACCCACGGCAACAAAAGGGTTGTTCCTGGCAAAATTCTGTAGAAAAATCCGCTTCGATAGGAAAAACAAATAAAACTGCACGCAGGAAAAAATACAAAAAAATGGGTGGCGCTGTAGTGTAGCGACGCGCTCTCCCTGGGGAGAGCAGCCCGAATTTCACACAGAGAAATCTGTTGTGAAAAAAAAAAAAAAACAAGTAATTGTTGTTCTTTTTCTTTCCCCAACAGCCAACGTCACCTACGTGCACGTGACTCTACCGGTGTTCAACCTGACATTGACCCCCGACCTGGGTGACCCCCGGTCACCCTATTTTGTCAACGTCACCACTGAGTTCTGTGCTGATGTCAGTGTGTTCACAGTTCTGGTGGTTTTTGTAGAGTGTGGTGTGGTGTTGTGAGGAGCGTTGTTAGATGTGTAGTATGGTGTGGTGTAGTGTGTAGAGTTGCATGGCGTATGGTGTGGTGTGGTGTATAGTGTAGTGTGGTGTATAGTGTGGTGTATAGTGTGGTGTATAGTGTGGTGTGGTGTATAGTGTAGGTGTATAGTGT
>NC_134888.1:33689580-33692080 GCF_041734735.1 Babylonia areolata | reverse complement strand
AACGTCGGTGATGATGATGATCATGATGATGGTGGTGGTGATGGTGTGGAGATGAGGACGATGATGATGATGACGAGGATAATGACGGTGGTTTCAGACAACAACGTCACCCTGAGGTACCCCCTGTTCAACTTCACGTTTCACACAGGACTTGGGGACCCCGACTCCGACGTCTTCCGACACTACCAGCGTCTCTTCTGCCTGGAGGTCAGCTGGAACTTTTCTTGATATACAAGTTGTTTTTATAAACACTGTATCTTCTGTAAGTGTGTGTGTGTGTGTGTGTGTGTGTGTGTGTGTGTGTGTGTGTGTGTGTGTGTGTGTGTGTGTGTGTGTGTGTGTGTGTGTGTGTGTGTGTGTGTGTGTGTCTGTGTCTGTGTCTGTGTGTGTGGAGGGGAGGATGATAAGGGGGTGGCAGGGAGGGAGTGCAAATGAAGCCGTTGTCGTGTATTGCTTGCTTGTATGTATTTGGCAGTTAGATATGTGGCTTTTCGAGTTTCTTTTGGTCCAAATTTTGTCACGTTGTGTGTGTGTGTGTGTGTGTGTGTGTGTGTGCATGAGCGCGCGGGCGTGTGTGTGTGTGTGTGTGTGTGTGTGTGTGTGTGTGTGTGTGTGTACTTGGTTATGAGATGAGAAACTGTGTTGGGTGAGTGACGAGCTTATGGATGCACAATCAGTTTCCGAATGGATGACTACTGATGTATTGTATTGCTTTGAAAGCTAGGAAACGTTGTTGTTGTTGTTGCTACTACTACTACAACTACTACTACTACTACTACGACGACGACGACGACGACGACTGTTGCTGCTATTCCTACTACTACTAAGTGGAGTGATGGTCTAGAGGTAACGCGTCCGCCTAGGAAGCTAGAGAATCTGAGCACGCTGGTTCGAATCACGGCTCAGCCGCCGATATTTTTTTTTCCCTCCACTAGACCTTGAGTGGTGGTCTGGACGCTAGTCATTCGGATGAGACGATAAACCGAGGTCCCGTGTGCAGCATGCACTTAGCGCACGTAAAAGAACCCACGGCAACAAAAGGGTTGTTCCTAGCAAAATTCTATAGAAAAATCCACTTCGAAAGGAAAAACAAATAAAATTGCATGCAGGATTTTTTTTTTTTTTAATGGGTGGGGAGAGCAGCCAGAATTTCACACAGAGAAATCTCTTGTGATAGAAAGAAATACAAATACTACTACTACTACTACTACTACTACTACTACTACTGCTACTACTACTACTACGGAGGAAGGTGGCAGAATGGTTAAGACGCTCAGCTGCCAATACAGAGAGTCCGTGAGGGTGTGGGTTCGAATCCTGCTCTCGCCCTTTCTCCTAAGTTTGACTGGAAAATCAAACTGAGCGTCTAGTCTTTCGGATGAGACGATAAACCGAGGTCCCGTGTGCAGCACGCACTTGGCGCACTGAAAAAGAACCCATGGCAACGAGAGTGTTGTCCTCTGGCGAAATTACGTAAAATGAAATCCACTTTCATAGGTACACAAATATGTAAGCATGCACTCAAGGCCTGACTAAGCGCGTTGGGTTATGCTGCTGGTCAGGCATCAGCTCAACAGATGTGGTGTAGCGTGTATGGATTTGTCCGAACGCAGTGACGCCTCCTTGAGAAAGTGAAACTGAAACTGAAACTACTACTACTACGACGACTGTTGCTGCTGCTATGATGACGGTGACTGCGATGAGCACGATGGTGACGATATTTTGATGAAGACTTAAAAACAAAAGTATCGCAGATGGTTGTGCTTGTAATTTAGTTGTGCATCTGAACATAACAGCAACCACAACGCCGATGATGAGAAAAAGACGAAGATGATGATGATGATGATGATAATGTTGAGGACAGTACACACCTCTTCCATTCTGCCTACCATTGTTTTATTTGTTTGTGTGTGTGTGTGTGTGTGTGTGTGTGTGTGTGTGTGTGTGTGTGTGTGTGTGTGTGTGTGTGTGTGTGTGTGTGTGTGTGTGTGTGTTTGAGACTGACGTGGTGGTGATAGTGGTGGTGGTGGTGGTGGTGGTGGTGTGTGTGTGTGTGCGTGTTTGTGTGTGTTTGTTTGTGTGTGTGTGTGTGTGTGCGTGTGTGCGTGCGTGCGTGTATGTGTATGTGTGTGTGTGTGTGTATGTGTGTGTGTGTGTGTGTGTGATTGCATGTTAGTATGTGCACACTCCTGTTTGTGTATTGTGTGATATGCTTGAATACATGTGTAATAGTTTCGGTATAACTTTTTATTTGTGCATGCCATGAGCTCAGCTCACTGCCTGGAAGGGCGACGACGACGATGATAATGACGACGACGACGACGACGACGACGACAATGACATGAAAAAGAAAAGGGGGGGTGGGGGGGGGGGAAGAAGAAAAAATGTTGAATAATCGTTTGATAAATATTGATGATGGAAATTACGACGCTATCAGAACGAAACGAAATATACATAACTATGGTTGAATGATTGGTCGAGATATTGATGATGATGATGA
>NC_134888.1:33664580-33667080 GCF_041734735.1 Babylonia areolata | reverse complement strand
ACTGTGGGTGTCGAGGACATTGCACATGCACACGACGAATGCGCTAGCTGTGCGTGACGTGCACATCCACACACACACATACACGCACGCGCGCGCGCGCGCACACATACACACGCACACGTGTATTTGCACACACATACACACACATGCACACCCAGACGCGCGCGCGCACACACACACACACACACATATATATATATATATATAGAGAGAGAGAGAGAGAGAGAGAGAGAGAGAGAGAGAGAGAGAGAGAGAGAGAGAATGTATGAGCAACATTATTTGAATTCGACTTTATATGCACACACACACACACACACACACACACACACACACACACACACAACACACACACACAGCTCGCATTGTCTGCTCACCATGTACACGTTTACTCCCGCTTGTCCAGCTTCTCTGATAGATTCAATCAAGATTAGCCTTCTCTTCCCCACCACACACCCTCACCCTTTCCACACACACATGTCTCTCTCTCTCCCCCCCCCCCCCCCCATCTCTTCGTATCCCCCCCCCCCCACCCCACCCCTCCCCCAAGGGAAGTTCTGATGACAAGGTTTCGTTATTGCACGACCTACCCTCCTGATTTTCACATCCCTCCCCCCCAACACACCCACGTCTCTCCCCCTTCTCTCTTCCCTCCCATACACACCCATGTCTCTTCCCTCCCTTCCCCCCTACACACCTACGTCAATTCTCCCCCCCCTACACACCTATGTCAATTCTCCCCCCCCCCCCCCGTCCCCCGCCCTCTTACACACCCATGTCAATTCTCCTCCCCCCTGCACACCCATGTCAATTCTCCTCCCCCTACACGCCCATATCAATTCTCCTCCCCATACACACCCATGTCAATTCTCCTCCCCCTACACACCCATGTCAATTCTCCTCCCCCTACACACCCATGTCAATTCTCCTCCCCCTACACACCCATGTCAATTCTCCTCCCCATACACGCCCATGTCAATTCTCCTCCCCCTACACGCCCATGTCAATTCTCCTCCCCCCTACACGCCCATGTCAATTCTCCTCCCCCTACACGCCCATGTCAATTCTCCTCCCCATACACACCCATGTCAATTCTCCTCCCCATACACGCCCATGTCAATTCTCCTCCCCCCTACATGCCCATGTCAATTCTCATCCCCCTACACATCTACGTCAATCCCCCCCCCAATCCCCCCCCCCGCCCCCTTACACACCCATGTCAATTCTCCTTTCCTCCCCCTGCACACCCATGTCTTCAAACCTTTTTTTTAATCCGTTTTTCTTTCTATTTTTTTCTCTTTCTTTCAAATTTCCTTCTGTTTTCATTTTCTCTCCTTTTTTTCAATTCTTTTTTTTTTTTTTCTTTTTCTTTTTTCCATCGTCCTGCTTTCTTTCCTTCTCTCCACGTCAATATGCCTCAGCCACTGAGGTTTCCTTTGATACTGTCTTTGTTGCTAGTAATGTGCGCTAACTACACACACACACACACACACACACACACACACACACACACACACCACTCTCTCTCTTTCTCTCTCTCTCAATCTCCCTCTCTCTCACTCCCCCCCCCTCTCTCTCTCCCTCTATTTCTCTCTCGCGCGCACTCATATGTGTGTGTGTGTGTGTGTGTGAGTGTGTGTGTCATGTGTGCGTGCGTGCGTGCGTGTGTATGTGTGTGTGTGTGTGTGTGTGTGTGTGTGTGACACAATACAAGAAACAAACTGCTGCTCTTTTTCTATCGGACATTTCGGCTTGCGTTTCTTGATAGATGGAATCATCTGTGTGTATGTCTGTAAGCATGCATGTATGTATGCATGTTACTCCTGCACCTTCATCATGCTCTTACCTTAGCTGAACACGGTGTTGTTGTCAATGATGGCGTTGATAAGGTTTCTTACCCTAGTTGACAGAGATGTTATGGTTAATTTGTATTTGTATTTGTATTTCTTTTTATCACAACAGATTTCTCTGTGTGAAATTCGGGCTGCTCTCCCCAGGGAGAGCGCGTCACTACACTGCAGCGCCCCCCCCCCCCCCCCCCCCCCCCCCCTCCCCCCCCCACCCCACCCTTTTTTCTTTTTTTTTTCCTGCGTGCAGTTTTATTTGTTTTTCCTATCGAAGTGGATTTTTCTACAGAATTTTGCCAGGAACAACCCTTTTGTTGCCGTGTGTTCTTTTACGTGATCTAAGAGCATGCCGCACACGGGACCTCGGTTTATCATCTCATCCGAATGACTAGCGTCCAGACCACCATTCAGGGTCTAGTGGAGGGGGAGAAAATATGGGCGACTGAGCCGTGATTCGACCCCTGCGCTCTCAGATTCTCTCGCTTCCTAGGCGGACGCGTTACCTCTAGGCCATCACTCCACATGCGTTAATGATGGCTTTAATCCTGTTCTTACCTAAACCTTTCAAGACATTATTTTTGTTCACAATCGCCTTAATCACGCTCTTACCCTGCCCGAACGATGTATTAGTTTTGTCAATGATGACATTACTCATG
>NC_134888.1:33657080-33659580 GCF_041734735.1 Babylonia areolata | reverse complement strand
TTGGTATATTTGGAAATTCAACTTTGAATTTGTACACAGTGTAAGAATTGGTTCTTCTTCTTCTTCTTCTGCGTTCACTCCTATGCACACAAGTGGGCTTTTACGTGTATGACCGTTTTTACCCCGCCATGTAGGCAGCCATACTCCGTTTTCGGGGGTGTGCATGCTGGGTATGTTCTTGTTTCCATAACCCACCGAACGCTGACATGGATTACAGGATCTTTAACGTGCGTATTTGATCTTCTGCTTGCGTACACACACGAAGGGGGTTCAGGCACTAGCAGGTCTGCACATATGTTGACCTGGGAGATCGTAAAAATCTCCACCCTTCACCCACCAGGCGCCGTCACTGTGATTCGAACCCGGGACCCTCAGATTGACAGTCCAACGCTTTAACCACTCGGCTATTGCGCCCGTCAAACTTGAGTCTTAAATTAAAACCAAACGACAGTCTACTTGTGTCTCAAAGAAAGAATCAGGGTCTTCAGAAATTCGAGTTTGATTTACAAATACATAATGATAATATATATGCATGTAAAGATCAAGAATCTACGTTTATTCAGTTTTGATTCTGAATATAGGTCTATTCGTTCCGCCCTTCACTATATAATATAAAGTGGAGTGATGGCCTAGAGGTAACGCGTCCGCCTAGGAAGCGAGAGAATCTGTGCGCGCTGGTTCGAATCACGGCACAGCCCCCGAAATTTTCTCCCCCTCCACTAGACCTTGAGTGGTGGTCTGGACGCTAGTCATTCGGATGAGACGATAAACCGAGGTACCGTGTGCAGCATGCACTTAGCGCACGTAAAAGAACCCACGGCAACAAAAGGGTTGTTCCTGGCAAAATTCTGTAAAAAAAAATCCGCTTCAATAGGAAACACAAATAAAACTGCACACAGGAAAAAATACAAAAAAATGGTTGGCGCTGTAGTATGGCGACGCGCTCTCCCTGGGGAGAGCAGCCCGAATTTCACACAGAGAAATCTGTTGTGATAAAAAGAAATACAAATACACACACACACACACACACACACACACATATATATATATATATATATATATATATATATATATATATATATATATATATATATATATATATAAGGATGTCCTTTCAAAACCTATCTGTAAGCATTCTCTGTCTCTTCCCTTTACAACAATCCGCATTCTGTGACTCCGTCTGCATGTGTGAGGTATGGGAAACAGGAGGTGGGAGTAAGAGAGAGTTGTGACGATATGAAATTTTGGTGTGTTTTTTTTGTTGTTGTTGTTGTTGTTGTTTTTCATGTAAAGCGCCCTGAGTTCTTAGAAACGGCATGGTGGTACTCCCTTTGCACATGTATGAGGTATGAGAGAAAGGCGGTTGGAGTAAAAGAGATTGGTCACGATATGTTATTTATAACAGGGGTTTTTTGTCATGTAAAGCGCCCTGAGTTCTTATAAACGGTATGGTACTCCCTTTGCACATGTATGAGATATGAGAGAAAGGGGAGGTGGGGGGGGGGGGGGGGCAGTAACAGAGAGTTGTCACGCTATGTAATTTATAACAGGGTTTTTTTTTTGTTTTTGTTTTTCACGTAAAGCGTAAAGTTAGACTTAGATAATAAGGGTAGAAGAAATTGGGTTTCAAATGTTAGAATGAAATTATATGAGTACGGTTTTGGTTTTGTATGGCTAAATCAAGGTGTTGAAGATATAAATGTTTTTATTCGTGTGTTCCGCGAAAGATTGGTTGATTGTAGATGGCAAAGTTGGAATTCTCATATCCAGGACAGTGACAGATTTAAGCTATACAGAATGATCAATAATTTGCATAATGTTCCAATTTATATGCGTATGCATATTGCTAGAGGTTTGAAGTATTTAATGACGAAATTTAGGTTCGGTGTCTCTGATATTTTTACTTATCAGTATCGTTATAGGCAGAGTTCCTAAAAACGGTGTCGTACAAATGTACTATTATTATTTATCATCATAAAGCCAGCAGCATCGTCCTTGCAGTGGTGTTGACCAGTGGTCATTTTGGTTTGTTCCAGATGCCATCGCCTTTGAGTACAACTACACTCTGTACCCCGGGAACCTTTCTGCAGCCTTGTTAGACCCCACTTCCTATGAATTCAGCGTTCATTCTTACGAGTTCTGTGCAGACGTGAGTGACAATCGGCAATCAGCAGTACCAGCAACACGAACAGCTTCCATGCACACACGCACACGTTTGTGAAGGCGCGTGCGCGTGCGCGTGCGCGTGCGCGCTTGTACACACACACACACACACACACACACACACACACACACACACACACACACATACACACACACACACACACACACACACACACACTCGCACACGCACACGCACTTGCGCGCCCGGCACACACACACACACACACACACACACACATAAACACACACACACACACACACACACACACACACACACACACACACACACACACACTCGCACACGCACACGCACACGCGCGCCCGGCACACACACACA
>NC_134888.1:33612080-33654580 GCF_041734735.1 Babylonia areolata | reverse complement strand
GTGTGTGTGTGTGTGTGTGTGCATGTGTGTGTATGCGTGTGTGTGTGTGCATGTGGGGGGTTGGGGGCGTGCGTGCGTGTGTGTATGTGTGTGCGCGTTTGCATGCGTGCCTGCGTGTGTGTGTGTGTGCGCGCGCGCGTGCGTGTGCGTGCGTGTGTGTGTGTGTGTGTGTGTGTGTGGCAGCCGTGGTGACCTACGTGAAGATCAAGCTGGACGTGTACAGCCCAGAGTGGAGAGAAGAGCTGGCCGACCCTTCCTCTGCTTACTACAAGGAGATGACGCAGTCCTTCTGTGATGACGTGAGTTGGAGAGACAGTCATGCTTTCCTTTTTGGACCGTGGGAGGGATGGGGTGGTGGGGGAGGGTTGGGGGGGGGGAGGGGAGTGTGTACGTGTGAGTGTTCGGAAGGGAAGGATGTGTTCGTGCTGTGTGTGTGTGTGTGTGTGTGTGTGTGTGTGTGTAGGGGGTGGGGTGGGGGCTCGGGGAACGGGATTGGGGTGTGGAGGATGCATTATATGTTTGTGTTCGTGTATGTGTTTGTGTGTTCGCCTTTTCGATCCTTTATTTGTGGCAATTCATGCGAGTGGTAGCACCATACGTCAACGGGACTGTGTATGATAACTCTCAGAACAGTGCAGTTTCCATCCTGTTAAGAATATATTTTTCAGTTAAGAATGTTGAAGAGAGAGGAGGAAAACAGAGAGACAGACAGACAGACAGACAGCGACAGCAGAGAACGAACGAACAAACGAAGGAAATTTTATTTTACGAGGGTAAAGGAGTAAGCACAAAGTACTTGTTTACATCCGGCCCTCTGGACAAGAATAATAATTGAGAGAAAAAAAGTTGTTTTTATGCGAGAGTCAAATTCACAGCAGCAACATCAAAATTACATAAGCATGTACAAAAATAGGCATAGATACTTAAGTACAATACGATAACGCAAAAAATGATAAACAACAAGGACAATAGAAACGGGGCGTGGTAGAGAGCGGAAGGAAGAATGGACAAAGGGAAGAGTGAAGAAGGTAGGGGAGGCTGACTGAACTGACAGATACAGTGAGAGCGACAATGGAGACAGACATAGAGAGAGCAACAGCAGCAGAGGCTCCCTCCTTGGCAGCTTTCAAGAGGGAGCTGGACAAGATCACAGTTTAGTCCCCCCCCCCGCCCCCCCTTTTTTTTTCCCGGAGGGACGCTGCGAGTGACGGTGGGAGGGAGTATGTATACATGCTCTTTCTCATTGTCACCCCCTCCGGAGGAAAGATAGGTCTACTTAGGTTATAGCTAGGTATTTACGCCTCTGCGCACACAGGTCATTAATAGTCAGTAATGACGGCTGACCTTCCAATTTGAAGATTGAAGAGACTGACAGGGCAGGAGAGAGGCGTATATATTGCCAGTGTATACACGTTTATTGTTTACAATTGATATGTGTCACATAATCACAAGTTTTTTCATAAATGAGCGCGATATATGTTTTTAAAGATAGGGATGCTTTTCACAGTGTTTACATTGTGATAGGATAATAGTTCATTCCATAAACAGCCCCCTGAATAAGACAGACTAGATTTAAAAAGATCGATCCTTGGAAGTGGTACCATAACTTTATGAACATGACGATGAGTGTTGGTTACAAATTTATTCTTTAGTGAGAGGGGAGCAAATCCAGACATGATTTTGTACATAAATAGACCTTTGTTATATAGAAGTTTTGTTTTCAGAGGAAGGGTATCGAGAGCTTTATGATCAGATATAGTCAATGATAAAGATTTTAAAAGAATCAATTTTACAGCTCTTCTATGCAGTAGAGACTTCATAATACTGTCACTCGCCGAATCCCACACTATCAAAGCATAGTTAATGTGTGATTCTATAGAATATAAAAGCACTAACAAATAGTTTTCGACAGTGAAGATCCAAAAAGTGTTAAATTTTAGACAGGTGATAGATTTTTTTCAAAATACCTTTTTGCATAACAGAGAAATATTATGTGACCATGACATATTATCATCGGTAGTGATGCCGAGGATTTTATGGTCGTCATTTTTTTTTCAATCTTGTCGGCTTTGATGAAAATAGGCGCACAGTTTATGGACATATTTTGACGTTTTTGCCTTGTTGTGATTATTAGGAATTTTGTTGTGTTTTTGTTTGTTTGTTTTTTTTAGGATGGAGACACATGTGGTTTAGTTCTGACTATTCAGTCAGTTGGTCAGTACTTTCCAAGAGAGAGAGAGAGAGAGACAGATTCTATCAGAGCAGTTGACAAAATAGTCATGCATATTTTTCAGTTTGCCTCTTGGTCAAAATGTCTGATGATCTGTCTTGACCTTATTCATCTTGTTCTTCTCGGTCCAAGGGAGATAGTCGTTAACTCCGTGAACACCAGTAATTTTAGCAGTTGCGACCCTTATTAGTTACTAAACCTTTATGTTCTGTGTGTGTGGTGTGGTTTCACAGGTGTCGGGTTGGATAGAGCCAGAGATTCCGGCCTACCTCGGGTGTGAAGTTCTGGGATTCAGGTAGAAACTGAGATATAGCTGGCCTTCGCTGCCGGTACACTTGTTACTCTGCTTTGTATCATGTGACTGTGGGTGTGATGTCATGTGAAGTGACGTGCATGTGATGTTCTCTGACGTGGATGTGGTTGATGTGACATTCTGTGAAGCGGATGTAACATGATGTGGCGTGGATGTGGCATTTTGTGACGTGATTGTTGCATTATGCGATTTTGTGGATGTGACATTTTGTGACATGGTTGCTGCATTGTGTGATTTTGTGGGTGTCACATTCTGTGACGTGATTGTTGCATTGTGTAATTTTGTGGATGTGGTATTCTGTGACGTGGATGTGACATTTTGTGACGTTGTTGCTGCATTGTGTAATTTTGTGGATGTGACATTCTGTGACGTGGTTGTTGCATTGTGTGATTTTGTGGATGTGACATTTTGTGACGTGGTTGCTGCATTGTGTGATTTTGTGGATGTGACATTCTGTGACGTGGATGTGACATTTTGTGACGTTGTTGTTGCATTGTGTGATTTTGTGGATGTGACATTTTGTGACGTGGTTGCTGCATTGTGTGATTTTGTGGATGTGACATTCTGTGACGTTGTTGTTGCATTGTGTGATTTTGTGGATGTGACATTTTGTGACGTGGTTGCTGCATTGTGTGATTTTGTGGATGTGGCATTCTGTGACGTGGATGTGACATTCTGTGACGTGGTTGCTGCATTGTGTGATTTTGTGGATGTGACATTCTGTGACGTGGTTGTGACATTCTGTGACGTGGATGTGACATTCTGTGACGTGGTTGTTGCATTGTGTGATTTTGTGGATGTGGCATTCTGTGACGTGGTTGTGACATTCTGTGACGTGGATGTGACATTCTGTGACGTGGTTGTTGCATTGTGTGATTTTGTGGATGTGGCATTCTGTGACGTGGTTGTGACATTTTGTGACGTGGTTGCTGCATTGTGTGATTTTGTGGATGTGACATTCTGTGACGTGGATGTGACATTCTGTGACGTGGTTGTTGCATTGTGAGATTTTGTGGATGTGACATTCTGTGACGTGGTTGTGACATTTTGTGACGTGATTGCTGCATTGTGTGATTTTGTGGATGTGACATTCTGTGACGTGGTTGTGACATTTTGTGACGTTGTTGTTGCATTGTGTGATTTTGTGGATGTGACATTCTGTGACGTGGTTGTGACATTTTGTGACGTTGTTGTTGCATTGTGTGATTTTGTGGATGTGACATTCTGTGACGTGGTTGTGACATTTTGTGACGTGGTTGCTGCATTGTGTGATTTTGTGGATGTGACATTCTGTGACGTGGATGTGACATTCTGTGACGTGGTTGTTGCATTGTGAGATTTTGTGGATGTGACATTCTGTGACGTGGTTGTGACATTTTGTGACGTGATTGCTGCATTGTGTGATTTTGTGGATGTGACATTCTGTGACGTGGTTGTGACATTTTGTGACGTTGTTGTTGCATTGTGTGATTTTGTGGATGTGACATTCTGTGACGTGGTTGTGACATTTTGTGACGTTGTTGTTGCATTGTGTGATTTTGTGGATGTGACATTCTGTGACGTGGTTGTGACATTTTGTGACGTGGTTGCTGCATTGTGTGATTTTGTGGATGTGACATTCTGTGACGTGGATGTGACATTTTGTGACGTTGTTGTTGCATTGTGTGATTTTGTGGATGTGACATTCTGTGACGTGGATGTGACATTGTGTGACGTTGTTGTTGCATTGTGTAATTTTGTGGATGTGACATTCTGTGACGTGGATGTGACATTTTGTGACGTTGTTGTTGCATTGTGTAATTTTGTGGATGTGACATTCTGTGACGTGGATGTGACATTTTGTGACGTTGTTGTTGCATTGTGTGATTTTGTGGATGTGACATTCTGTGACGTGGATGTGACATTTTGTGACGTTGTTGTTGCATTGTGTGATTTTGTGGATGTGACATTCTGTGACGTGGTTGTTGCATTCTGTGACGTGGTTGTTGCATTGTGTGATTTTGTGGATGTGGCATTCTGTGACGTGGTTGTTGCATTGTGTGATTTTGTGGATGTGGCATTCTGTGACGTGGATGTGACATTTTGTGACGTTGTTGTTGCATTGTGTAATTTTGTGGATGTGACATTCTGTGACGTGGTTGTGACATTTTGTGACGTGGTTGTTGCATTATGTGATTTTGTGGATGTGACATTTTGTGACGTGGTTGTTGCATTGTGTGATTTTGTGGATGTGACATTTTGTGACGTGATTGTTGCATTATGTGATTTTGTGGATGTGACATTTTGTGACGTGGTTGTTGCATTGTGTGATTTTGTGGATGTGGCATTCTGTGACGTGGATGTGACATTTTGTGACGTTGTTGTTGCATTGTGTGATTTTGTGGATGTGACATTCTGTGACGTGGTTGTGACATTTTGTGACGTGGTTGCTGCATTGTGTGATTTTGTGGATGTGACATTCTGTGACGTGGATGTGACATTTTGTGACGTTGTTGTTGCATTGTGTGATTTTGTGGATGTGACATTCTGTGACGTGGATGTGACATTGTGTGACGTTGTTGTTGCATTGTGTAATTTTGTGGATGTGACATTCTGTGACGTGGATGTGACATTTTGTGACGTTGTTGTTGCATTGTGTAATTTTGTGGATGTGACATTCTGTGACGTGGATGTGACATTTTGTGACGTTGTTGTTGCATTGTGTGATTTTGTGGATGTGACATTCTGTGACGTGGATGTGACATTTTGTGACGTTGTTGTTGCATTGTGTAATTTTGTGGATGTGACATTCTGTGACGTGGATGTGACATTCTGTGACGTGGTTGTTGCATTGTGTGATTTTGTGGATGTGACATTCTGTGACGTGGATGTGACATTTTGTGACGTTGTTGTTGCATTGTGTAATTTTGTGGATGTGACATTCTGTGACATCGATGTGACATTACGTGACATGCATGTTATGTGACATTGACGCTGAGCGTACGCGTGCGCGTGTGCGCAAGCACGAGCAAAATTAATGTCTGCACGTGCGTGTGCATGCCTAGTCCTATTACTGTAGTACCAGTGGACTGAGAAGGGAGGAAAGGGGAAGTATTCCAAACTCAAAGTCAGAATAACTCTCCTTTTTTTATTCAGTGCAACTATTTTGGGAGTTACTTCAGTTGGAAGAAAATTGTCATAGCACTACTCTCGTGAGGGTTTTTTTTCTGTGATTGTTGCAGACATGCACCAGTGGGAATAGTTTTGAGCATGTCTGTTACAGAGTGTTTCAGGCGGGGACTAGATTTGACTTGATAAGAAAGATTTCCTGCGTAGAATTTATGTAAAGAGGAGAGGTAAATGATTTTGACTGTGTGAACTTTTATTATGAGGGGATGGGGGGTTGGGGGGGGGGCGTGGGGGTCGGACACGACTGACTACTATATAAAATTGCTCACAAACTCTTCTTTTCATTTTTCACGTGAGGCAGGTGGATGAATGGCAGTAATGTAGAATGGTTAAGACACTCAGCTGGAGTGGAGTGATGGCCTGGAGGTAACGCGTCCGCCTAAGAAGCGAGAGAATCTGAGTGCGCTGGTTCGAATCACGGCTCAGCCGCCGCCGGATATTTTCTCCCCCTCCACTAGACCTTGAGTGGTGGTCTGGATGCTAGTCATTCGGATGAGACGATAAACCGAGGTCTCGTGTGCAGCACGCACTTAGCGCACGTAAAAGAACCCACGGCAACAAAAGGGTTGTTCCTGGCAAAATTCTGTAGAAAAATCCACGTCGATAGGAAAAACAAATAAAACTGCACGCAGGAAAAATACAACAACAAAAAAAGGGGTGGCGCTGTAGTGTAGCAACGCGCTCTCCCTGGGGAGAGCAGCCCGAATTTCACACAGAGAAATCTGTTGTGATAAAAAGAAATACAAAATACAGAGAGTCCGTGAGGGCGTGGGTTCGAATCCCGCATTCGCCCTTTCTCCCAAGTTTGACTGGAAAAATCAAACTGAGCGTCTAGTCTATCGGATGAGACGATAAACCGAGGTCCCGTGTACAGCACACAACTTGACACACTGAAAAAGAACCCACGGCAACGAGAGTGTGTTGTCCTCTGGCAAAATTATGTAAAAAAAAAAAAAAAAAAAAAAAAAATCACTCTGATAGGTTCACAAATATAATAAGCATGCACTCAAGGCCTGACAAGCATGCTGGGTTGGGTTATGCTGCAGTCAGGCATCTGCCTAGCAGATGTGGTGTAGCGTATATGGATTTGTCTGAACGCAGTGACGCCTCCTTGAAGAAACTGAAACTGAAAACTGATGTTTTTGTTGGTGGCGGTGGTTGGTAGTAGTGATGTTGGTGGTGGTTGTAGTGGTGTTGGTGGTGGTGGTAGTGGTGTTGGTGGTGGTGCTGGTAGTTGGTGGTGGTGGTAGTGGTGTTAGTGGTAGTGTTGGTAGTGGTGGTGGTGGTAGTAGTGGTTCCCCCCCCCACCCCCACCCCCTACCCCCTACCCCCACACACACACCTCTTGTTGCTGTTCTCGTTGCTGAAAACTGAAAACTGAATCTGTTCACGTGGTAACGCCCACTGTCAGCAACAACCCGGTGACGATCGAGGCGGACCTGATGTTCACCGGGGAACAAGTCTCCCTGCGCACTGACGTGGACACCATCCTGCTGGAGAGTCCGGACCGGGAGCAGCTGGGGCCGGTGATCGGGCTGCGGATGGGCAAGTTCTTCATGTACGAGGAGTCCCTGGTCCTGGACCAGAGGACGCACTCTGCCAGCACCCCGGAGGTCACCAGTCCCCTGACGCCGAGCACCACGCCCACCTCCAGGCCTGTGCCCACCCCCACTGCACGTGAGTCTGGGTTTGTTTTGTTTGTTTGTTGTTTGTTTGTTTCTACCCTCAACAGTTGTTTTACCCCCACCGCACGTGAGTCTGGGTTTGTTTTGTTTGTTTGTTTCTACCCTCAACAGATGGTTTACCCCCACGAGATATGAGTCTGGGTTTGTTTTGTTTGTTTGTTTGTTTCTACCCTCAACAGATGTTTTACCCCCACGAGATATGAGTCTGGGGTTTTTTTGTTTGTTTGTTTCTACCCTCAACAGTTGTTTTACCCCCACCGCACGTGAGTCTGTGTTTGTTTTGTTTGTTTGTTTGTTTGTTTCTACCATCAACAGATGTTTTACCCCCACGAGATATGAGTCTGGGTTTGTTTTGTTTGTTTGTTTGTTTGTTTCTACCCTCAACAGTTGTTTTACCCCCACTGCACGTGAGTCTGGGTTTGTTTTGTTTGTTTGTTTGTTTCTACCCTCAACAGTTGTTTTACCCCCACCGCACGTGAGTCTGGGTTTGTTTTGTTTGTTTGTTTCTACCCTCAACAGTTGTTTTACCCCCACTGCACGTGAGTCTGGGTTTGTTTTGTTTGTTTGTTTGTTTGTTTCTACCCTCAACAGTTGTTTTACCCCCACCGCACGTGAGTCTGGGTTTGTTTTGTTTGTTTTTTGTTTGTTTGTTTGTTTCTACCCTCAACAGTTGTTCTACCCCCACAAGACGTGAGTCTGGGTTTGTTTTGTTTGTTTTTTGTTTGTTTGTTTGTTTCTACCCCCAACAGTTGTTTTACCCCCCACCGCACGTGAGTCTGGGTTTGTTTTGTTTGTTTGTTTGTTTGGTTCTACCCTCAGCAGTTGTTCTACCCCCACAAGACGTGAGTCTGGGTTTGTTTTGTTTGTTTGTTTTTACCCCCACCACAAGTGAGTCTGTGTTTGTTTTGTTTGTTGGTTTGTTTGCTTCTACCCTCAACAGTTGTTTTACCCCCACCACACATGAGTCTGGGTTTGTTTTGTTTGTTTGTTTTTATCCTCAACAGTTATTTTACCCCCAACACACGTGAGTCTGGGTTTGTTTTGTTTGTTTTTTGTTTGTTTGTTTCTACCCTCAACAGTTTTTTTTACCGCCACCACACGTGAGTCTGGGTTTGTTTTGTTTGTTTGTTTCTACCCTCAACAGTTGTTTTACCCCCACCGCACGTGAGTCTGGGTTTGTTTTGTTTGTTTGTTTCTACCCTCAGCAGTTGTTTTACCCCCACCGCACGTGAGTCTGGGTTTGTTTTGTTTGTTTTTTGTTTGTTTGTTTGTTTCTACCCTCAACAGTTGTTTTACCCCCACCGCACGTGAGTCTGGGTTTGTTTTGTTTGTTTTTTGTTTGTTTGTTTGTTTCTACCCTCAACAGTTGTTCTACCCCCACCGCACGTGAGTCTGGGTTTGTTTTGTTTGTTTTTTGTTTGTTTGTTTGTTTCTACCCTCAACAGGTGTTTTACCCCCACCGCACGTGAGTCTGGGTTTGTTTTGTTTGTTTTTTGTTTGTTTGTTTCTACCCTCAACAGTTTTTTTTACCGCCACCAGACGTGAGTCTGGGTTTGTTTTGTTTGTTTTTTGTTTGTTTGTTTCTACCCTCAACAGTTTTTTTTACCGCCACCAGACGTGAGTCTGGGTTTGTTTTGTTTGTTTGTTTCTACCCTCAGCAGTTGTTTTACCCCCACCACACGTGAGTCTGGGTTTGTTTTGTTTGTTTTTTGTTTGTTTGTTTCTACCCTCAACAGTTGTTTTACCCCCACCGCACGTGAGTCTGGGTTTGTTTTGTTTGTTTTTTGTTTGTTTGTTTCTACCCTCAACAGTTTTTTTTACCACCACCAGACGTGAGTCTGGGTTTGTTTTGTTTGTTTTTACCCCCATTGTTTTTTTGTTTTTTGTTGTTCTTGTTTTTCTATCGAAGTGGATTTTTCTACAGAATTTTGCCAGGAACAACCCTTTTGTTGCCGTGGGTTCTTTTACGTGCGCTCAGTGCATGCTGCACACGGGACCTCGGTTTATCGTCTCATCCGAATGACTAGCGTCCAGATCACCACTCAAGGTCTAGTGGAGGGGGAGAAAATATCGGCGGCTGAGCCGTGATTCGAACCAGCGCGCTCAGATTCTAGGCCATCACTCCACATCACTTGGTGTGACTAAAAATCCAGCATCTGTTGCTGCCCATAGAACTGCGTTTGGCATGATAGTGATGGAAAGCTAAACTATTTTCTTTCCCCGCACTACATGTGAGCTTAGCGATGAAAGTGGTAGGCAAGAGAAATTATCTTTCTGTGCGCGTTTCTTTGGTGCGTGCATACACATGGTGGATAAATGAAAATAATCATATTTGTGTGCATGCGTGTGTGTGTGTGTGTGTGTGTGTGTGTGTGTGTGTGTGTGTGACTGCGTTTGCTCTTGGGCGCGCGCATGTATGTGTGTGTGTGTGTGTGTCTGTGTGCGCGTGCGTTCGTGCGCGTGTGTATGTGTGTCCCCTCCTGTCCTCCCCCATCCCCCCTCACCCCCCCACCACCCCCCCCCCCGCCCCCCACTCCCCACCACCCCGCCCAGCAGCGAGCAACCCGTGCCTGCAGGGTGGCAGCTTCCACCGGCACCCGGAGCTGTGCAACTGGTGGGTGCAGTGCATGGACGACACGCCCATCGAGATCCCCTGCGGGCCGGGCTCTGTCTTCCTGGACATGGCCTGCAAGCCCTCCCCGCCAGGGTTCTCCTGCACGCCGACCGCCGGGGGATAGACGCCACGTGCCGTGCACGCACGTACATACACTCTCAGACACACAGACACACACAGACACACACACACACTCACACACACACACACACACACACACACACACACACACACACACACACACACACATTGATGGCTTGATGATGAAGAAGAAAAAAAAAGCAATTGTTGCTAGATGAAGAAAAAAAGCAATTGTTGCTAATTCAATTTACCATCGTGAAATAAAATCTTGACTTGACTTGACTTTACACACAACACGCACACACACACACACACACACACACACACACACACACACACACACACACACACACACACACACACACACACACACACACACACACACACACACACACACACACAGTGGATCTGGAAGCTTCCAGTGTCCCCATATCTCGGCGGCTGGACTCTCATACATTTGACGTGGGGAGTGTATCCCCGTTCACCCACTAGACAAATTCGTGGAGTAATGTAGCGGTTGTGGGGGATGGGGGGCTGGAGGGGGGGGGGTGAGGGGGGACATGGGTGTTGTGACTGTGTATCCCTGCCCAGGGAGCAGGGTAGAGGTTGAGGAGTTGTGTGCGGGGTGGGGGTGGTCGTGGCAGTTGCGTATCCCGTGGTGTATCCTTGTGTCAGCTTAATAAAAGAGGTGAACATTTTTAACCAGATTTGAAGGTTTTAACTCTTTCCATACGAACGGCGAAAGAGACGACGTTAAAGTCTTAACTCCCGAGAGCAAGGTTTCGGTTGCGCATGCGCACTAGAGCCTATCCAGTACTTGTATCCAAATCCGGACGACCTTCCCTACATGGGTCACATGTGGTGGTGAAAGGTTAGTAGATCGTCATATTTCTCTCCGTTTGCATGTTTTACAAACAATGTGGTCGTTTACGGTTGCCAACGTCGAGGGGCTGTCTGCATGCTTTCCAATTCTCACCAGACAGTACCACGTGCTGGTGCTATTTTTATCTGACAGACACGTCTAGCGCAAACACAAACGGCTCTAGCTCCGCCCCTTTTCTCTGCATTCAAATTTTGTATTACGTGTAGCTGACACATTTTGTACTTTCCAAAGTCAATTCAGGTCTAGATTGGAAGCTGCTAGGCAAATCTCGCTCTCTGCCATAAATGAAGCCAAACCGTAGCTTTATTAGGCTTTTATTTTGAATAAACCTTCACCGACGTCACAGTGTCAGACTCTGGTGAGAAACTGGCTTGATTCAAATCGCCCGCCATTTATAGTCCAGTTCAGGCTTTAACAGCGTTCCACCCAAATTACCATCATCAAAATATTGCAAGCGGAAGGCTCTTATACTGAAGACGTGAATGTTGACAAAGAATACCACAATTCTGACGACGGAAGCTAAAGGTTGGGTCACTCATACACCCACTGGACATCCGAGGGGTCTGTGTAGAGGAGAAGAGAGGACTGGCCGTACTGAGTGAGTTAAACTACGGAAGGTTGTTTTTTTTTAACTTTGAGTGGAAAGTTTGAAGTGGTGACTCGTTTTAATTGTTTGTTTTCTGTTTACCCTTGTAGTAGTTATTAACGCGGCGATAGCCTTGAGATGGCCTTAGTGGTCGGCGAGGCTCTAAGCACCATAATTTCATTTCATTTCATTTCATTTCCTTGTGTCAGCAAAACACTCGGTCAAGCACGAAACTTTCAGTGCACCACTGTTGCCGGACAGACAGAGGAAGAGGAGAAGAGTGGGGGGTGAGGGCAGAGCGATGGAGGAGAGTGGGGGTGGGAGGGGATGGGGGGTGGGGTGGGGGGTGAGGGCAGAGCGATGGAGGAGGAGGAGGGGTGGAGGTGGTGTCGGGAGACTCCTCAAGAACAGCTTTCTTTCCTGTGAATAATGAATGCGCCGTTTTCACTGGAGAGGATTTATTTGGAATAGTATGAGTTTCTTTTCTTCCTTGGGGTTACGATGTTGTAGAGTGGTTATTGTTTTCGTGTTTTTTTTGTTTTTTGTTGTTGTTTTTTTGTTTGTTTTTGTTGTTTTTTTTTGGGGGGGGGGTTGTTTTTGGAGTGGTAAGGGGGTATAACTGTTTTCGTTTTGAGGATTTTGTATTGAGGTTTTACATGGGAATAGTTTTCTATGAAATTTCATTGCTTTAACGGCAATCATCTTGATAATTAACGTCCACGGTAAAGCGGAAGTTCTTGAGAAAGTTTTTGAGGAGTTCATGCTGTCTTCGTGGAAACGTTTTTTTTTTTCCTAGAAGCATGTGGCGTGTGATTAATTCCAGTGTGTAGTTGTTGACGTACAGTATACCCGACTCCTCACTGTGTCATAGTTGTGGTGATGTACTTTGCTTTTGTGTCTTTGTATCAGACTATCGACCGTGTTATGGTTGTGGTGTGATCTGGTGCTTTGTGTCTTTGTATCAGACTATTGGCCGTGCTATGGTTGTGGTGTGATCTGGTGCTTTGTGTCTTTGTATCAGACTATTTGTGCTATCGTTGTGGTGTGATCTGGTGCTTTGCGTCTTTGTATCAGACTGTTGGCCGTGCTATCGTTGTGGTGTGATCTGGTGCTTTGTGTCTTTGTATCAGACTATCGACCGTGTTATGGTTGTGGTGTGATCTTGTGCTTTCTTTGTATCAGACTATTGGACGTGTTATGGTTGTGGTGTGATCTGGTGCTTTGTGTCTTTGTATCAGACTATTCGCCGTGCTATGGTTGTGGTGTGATCTTGTGCTTTTGTGTCTTTGTATCAGACTATTGGCCGTGCTATGGTTGTGGTGTGATCTGGTGCTTTGTGTCTTTGTATCAGACTATTGGTCGTGTTATGGTTGTGGTGTGATCTTGTGCTTTTTTTGTATCAGACTATTGGCCGTGTTATGGTTGTGGTGTGATCTTGTGCTTTCTTTGTATCAGACTATTCGCCGTGCTATGGTTGTGGTGTGATCTTGTGCTTTGTGTCTTTGTATCAGACTGTTGGCTGTGCTATGGTTGTGGTGTGATCTGGTGCTTTGCGTCTTTGTATCAGACTGTTGGCCGTGTTATCGTTGTGGTGTGATCTGGTACTTTGTGTCTTTGTATCAGACTGTTGGCTGTGTTATGGTTGTGGTGTGATCTGGTACTTTGTGTCTTTGTATCAGACTTTTGGCTGTGCTATGGTTGTGGTGTGATCTGGTGCTTTGTGTCTTTGTATCAGACTATTGGCCGTGTTATCGTTGTGGTGTGATCTGGTACTTTGTGTCTTTGTATCAGACTATTGGCCGTGTTATGGTTGTGGTGTGATCTTGTGCTTTTTTTGTATCAGACTATTGGCCGTGTTATGGTTGTGGTGTGATCTGGTGCTTTGTGACTTTGTATCAGACTGTTGGCCGTGTTAATGTTGTGGTGTGATCTTGTGCTTTTGTGTCTTTGTATCAGACTATTGGCCGTGCTATGGTTGTGGTGTGATCTGGTGCTTTGTGTCTTTGTATCAGACTATTGGCCGTGTTATCGTTGTGGTGTGATCTGGTACTTTGTGTCTTTGTATCAGACTGTTGGCTGTGCTATCGTTGTGGTGTGATCTGGTGCTTTCTTTGTATCAGACTATTGGCCGTGCTATCGTTGTGGTGTGATCTGGTGCTTTCTTTGTATCAGACTATTGGCCGTGTTATGGTTGTGGTGTGATCTTGTGCTTTCTTTGTATCAGACTATTCGCCGTGCTATGGTTGTGGTGTGATCTTGTGCTTTGTGTCTTTGTATCAGACTGTTGGCCGTGCTATCGTTGTGGTATGATTTGGTGCTTTGTGTCTTTGTATCAGACTGTTGGCCGTGCTATCGCTGTGGTGTGATCTGGTGCTTTGTGTCTTTGTATCAGACTGTTGGCCGTGCTATCGTTGTGGTGTGATCTTGTATTTTGCATCTTTGTATCAGACTATTGGCCGTGTTATGGTTGTGGTGTGATCTGGTGCTTTCTTTGTATCAGACTATTGGCCGTGTTATGGTTGTGGTGTGATCTTGTGCTTTCTTTGTATCAGACTATTCGCCGTGCTATGGTTGTGGTGTGATCTTGTGCTTTCTTTGTATCAGACTATTGGCCGTGTTATGGTTGTGGTGTGATCTTGTGCTTTTTTTGTATCAGACTATTGGCCGTGTTATGGTTGTGGTGTGATCTGGTGCTTTGTGACTTTGTATCAGACTATTCGCCGTATTATCGTTGTGGTGTGATCTTGTGCTTTGTGTCTTTGTATCAGTCTGTTGGCCGTGCTATCGTTGTGTGATCTTGTGCTTTGTGTCTTTGTATCAGACTATTCGCCGTGCTATGGTTGTGGTGTGATCTTGTGCTTTTGTGTCTTTGTATCAGACTATTGGCCGTGCTATGGTTGTGGTGTGATCTGGTGCTTTGTGTCTTTGTATCAGACGATTCGCCGTGTTATCGTTTTGGTGTGATCTGGTGCTTTCTTTGTATCAGACTGTTGGCTGTGCTATCGTTTTGGTGTGATCTGGTGCTTTGTGTCTTTGTATCAGACTGTTGGCTGTGCTATCGTTTTGGTGTGATCTGGTGCTTTGTGTCTTTGTATCAGACTGTTGGCTGTGCTATCGTTTTGGTGTGATCTGGTGCTTTGTGTCTTTGTATCAGACTGTTGGCTGTGCTATCGTTTTGGTGTGATATTGTGCTTTGTGTCTTTGTATCAGACTGTTGGCTGTGCTATCGTTGTGGTGTGATCTGGTGCTTTGTGTCTTTGTATCAGACTGTTGGCTGTGCTATCGTTGTGGTGTGATCCGGTGCTTTGTGTCTTTGTATCAGACTGTTGGCTGTGCTATCGTTGTGGTGTGATCTTGTGCTTTCTTTGTATCAGACTATTGGCCGTGCTATGGTTGTGGTGTGATCTGGTGCTTTGTGTCTTTGTATCAGACTACTGGCCGTGTCATGGTTGTGGTGTGATCTTGTGCTTTGCGTCTTTGAACTGTTTTCCATGTGGCACTGAATCACTGTCCACACATTCCCATGCGTATATCTTTTGACACATTGCAGTATGGTTGGAAAACATGATACGTAGAGGCACCTTGGCTGAGTCAGCCTGGCGTTGGACTTCTGATCCAGAGTTCACCAGTGATCAGGGTTCGAGGCCCCGTTTTGGCATGGTGTTGTGTTCGTTGGGAAAGGCACTTTACTCCGATCTTCCTCCCTCCAGCCAAGTGTGAATGAGTGGAACCTGACTTCGGTTGTGGAAGGTTAGAACGGCGGAAGGAGAGAGAGGATTAGGTCCTGCTTTCTCGTCAGTGCTGAGCCCTAGAGACAGTGGATATGAATTCACTGTTCCGATTGCCGTCAGTCAAAGGCTGTTGGGCCTTGAACTTCTTTAACTCACTCAGTACGGCCAGTCCTCTCTTCTCCTCTACACAGACCCCTCGGATGTCCAGTGGGTGTCTGAATGACCCAACCTTTAGCTTCCGTCGTCAGAATTGGGGTAGTCTTTGTCAACATTCACCTCTTCAGTATAAGAGCCTTCCACTTGCAATATTTTGATGGTGGGAATTGGGGTGAAACGCTGTTAACGTCGTCTCTTTCGCCGTTCGTATGGAAAGAGTTAACCTTTGATATGTTTTGTGACTGGTCTTATAATGGTGATCTTAGAATGTAATCTTTATTCAGTATGTGTGGTTAAATCAAGCGGTGCTTTGGGGGCATGTAGGGGGGCGGGGGGTAGGGTGTGTGTGTGTATATATGTGTGTGTGTGTGTGTGTTTGTGTGTAGGGCGGTTGTACATTTTTGTTTCAAACCGAACGAGAGTGGAGTGCGATTCAATCTGAGTCACTGGCAAGACAAGTAGGTAGGCAATGTAAATAAATACATAAATAGACAAATGAATGCATAAATAAAATGCATGTGCAAATATATAAAAACAGAGTTCACGAAAAGTTAAGGACCACTTCACAAAGTTGGTATGTTTTCATATGTATATATATGTGTATTTTTTTTAAATCGCGGATTGATTCGGATTACGCACAGTGCACATGGTCTACTACCACCGCCCTCTCACTCAACACACAACGACTGTTTCTAGAACACGTGCACCATGAACCGCTTGGGAAAAAATGCGCTTGAAAAATAAATGTGTCAGCCAAACATTCACTTATTCAGCGGATTATAAACGACAGCTGTTCTTTTTCAATGGAAATCCAATTCCAAGGTATTATATATACTCTTTTTGTCACAACAAATTTGTCTGTGTGAAATTCGAGCTGCTCTCCCCAGGGAGAGCGCGTCGCTACACTACAGCGCCACCCTTTTTTTTCTTTTTCTTTTTTTCCTGCATGCAGTTTTTATTTTTTTTATTTTTTTCTATCGAAGTGGGTTTTTCTACAGAATTTTGCCCGGAACAACCCTTTTGTTGCCGTGGGTTCTTTTACGTGCGCTAAGTGCATGCTGCACACGCGACCTCGGTTTATCGTCTCATCCGAGCGTCCAGACCACATAGCGTCCAGACCACCACTCAAGGTCAAGTGGAGGGGGAGAAAATATCGGCGGCTGAGCCGTGATTCGAACCAGCGCACTCAGATTCTCTCGCTTCCTAGGCGGACGCGTTACCTCTAAGCCATCACTCCACCTCTAGTTGTGAATGGTGCTCATGATATTGGCTGCGTATACTGCTGTTTGCTGAAACATTCAGCATCATTCAGCCATGCCCCCAAGACAAAAACTGTGCAAGTTCCCATACGGTGCTGAACTATTTGTGAACTCTGTATATTTTCTCTTCGAAACGAGCAGTAACGCGATGCTATTATTCAATGTCATGAGACAGGTGCATCATCATTATCATCACCATCATCATCACTTTTGTCATTACCAGGTAATTTCTGCTCTCAGTTTTGTCTTCTGCTGAGGTATTGAAATCATGTGCTTGATATTGTAATGATACTTTCATTTTACTGTTCTGTTAACTTAGTATGAAATCTTACTGCGGTTTAAGGTGCTGGTTGTAGTCATGTACAGATGATTCTCAAATGAAACTTATGATGTTGCTGTTGTCATTCTTGTTTTGTTGTTGTTTTTTTCTTTCACCTCATTTGTAAGGTTATGGATTCGTTCTTTTTTTCGTACCCCAAGATACCTTTATTGTTTGTTTTCAGTTTGTTTTCGATCCACTTCTATATAGATCTTTGCCTTTGTATTTTCTACTATATGGATAATTCATTTGTTTCTTCGATGTTCCATCAATAAATGAAGCTAAAGATTGATCAAGGTTGCGTAAATCAGTATTCGTGTGTAATCGTGTAAAATCACTTGGTTGTATAACAAACATACCGATTTTTTCTTCAAACTCATTTTATAGACCTATAGCGTTTTCCCCTTAAAACGATTTTCTGAGCTATGACTTTCATGAATGTTGTTGGGTGTACAATTTGCTAGTATATGCTTTGGTCATTAAACGTGAAGGCCGGGTGCATGTTAAAAACATTTGATACACAGAAGTAGCGGTGATGATCAGGTTGTGACACTTTTTTTTTATCACTATTATCACTTTGGAAATAAATCCCACTCAGAACTAAAAACTGATCTGTCTTTACTATGGCTAGATTCGGATGCATGGAATCATTATCCGTCTCCAAATACGTGCTCTCTCTCTCTCTCTCTCTCTATATATATATATATATATATATAAGTGCGTATGTATGTATGTATGTATATACATAGATGTGTGTATATCTATCACACACAAACACACACACACACACACACGATTTTTGTCATACCTTTATTCATCCACAAAAAACTGGCTCACAGAACTATATCGCAAATCCTCCTGAAAGATTATAAGAGAAAAGGACTGAGGGTCAGATACCCCGAAAAAAAAATTCTAGCAAAATCATGAACAGGCACAGGGAAAAATCGTGTAAAGCAGTAAGACAGTAAAATGTAAGATGATAAAAAAAGACAAAAAAAAAAAAAAAAGACAAAAAAAAAAGAAGACAAAGCCTTCGTAGCTCACGTGCTGCTCAACAACAAAACCGACAATGTCGAAGGTGGAAAGGGGGTGGGGAGGAGGGATGATAGGGGTGGGGGTTACCCATAACGATTCAAATCCTCATCAGTTTTTGCTCACCATCAGAAACGAGCGATTGTCAAACCGAAAGTTGTGAGCTGGAAACGGATCAGTCTGTGCAAAGCAGCCCACAACATTCGGCATTCTTCACGATAATAATGAAGCTTTATCAAAGTTTCAAACTTTCCCTGTTTTTATCAGAACTGGTCGGCTTCGACAAATCGAACAAAACTACCACACGCATTTTCGGGCTATTGTATGCATGATAGTCTGTCGTGTCCGACTATGACCAACAGAACAGCGGAGGTGGTAATTGCTGTCGGGCTTGAGTTTGATTATAATAGAGGGTGTCTTGCTCAAGTTACATCCCCACTCTCGGGCAAGAGGGTTTTTAGGACAGTCGGTATTGGGATGGTTCCCAAAGGCCATATAGCCTACAAGGCTGCAGCACTATGAGCCAGTGCAATCTTACCTCCTAGTTTGAAAGTCATAGTCCTTCACAAAAGACAAAACTGTAAATGACTTCCCATTGCAGTGGAGAAACCGTTGATCATACAGCTCTCACTTTGCTGTTGGCCCAACTGTAAGCTTGTGTCAATCTGTGACATCACTTTGGACAATATAGTTCTCTCAGATGCGTTCTCCAACACTCAAGAGTGTAGACTGGATGTCCATTAGGTATACCACCTGTCTATGTGATCAAGGTTGACATTGAATTTTTTTTTTAAAGCTTCTCGTTATGAAAATCTGTGAAAACGAATGCTCCGAACTGGAAAATTGTGAATGTTTCTCTCCAAACAGTAGTGAGAGTTGAGTTGACCTCTACTTGAAAACTGGAGAAAGAAAGAAAAATGTGCCAGCACTTCCACTTCGCAACATATGATGAACAGACAGAGGTGAAGATTTCTTTTAGAATATTTAATCAGATAGTCGTTCATGGGTATTACGCAAAACGTGGAGAGGCCTGTGCATAAGCCCTTCTCTGAATAAAGATTTAGCGGCTTCCTTTCAGTCGCAAATAGATTATAGCTGTCGATCCACGTGCTGATGATTATTTATAAAACCGAGTCAGAAGGGGTTTGGGGATGGGGTTCAGGCACTAGCAGGTCTGCACGTATGGTTGACCTGGGAGATGGGAAAAATCTCCACCCTTTACCCACCAGGCGCCGTTACCGAGAATCGAACTCGCGACCCTCAGATTGACAGTCCACCGCTTTAACCACTCGGCTATTGCGCTCGTCAACGCTCAGTTTGATTTTCCAGTCAAACTTGAGAGAAAGGACGAAACAGCGACTTGAACCCAGACTCCCACGGACTCTGTGTGTTGGTAGATGAGCCTCTTTACCATTTTACCACCACTGTCCTTCCTTTTTTTTTTTTATTGATAGAAGGAAGGAATTAGCAAATGACAGCTTTTTTTTTTTTTTACATCCTATCTCACCAAAAATGAAATACATATCCAGAATAACAAGAAAAAAAGAAAGAAAGTAAGTATGAACATGACCACAGTTGAAAAAACAAAAACAAAAACACATAACAATAAGAAACAAACTAATAATATGCACCTATATTTTCCTGGACAAAAAAAAGAATACAAATAATCATAACTTTATACACAAACGTGAAGAGAAACAGAGCATTTTACAAGGTTTGTAAGACAAAGAGATTGGTTGTTGTATTTTCTCTTTTTAACACAACAGATTTCTCTGTGTAAAATTCCCCAAGGAGAGCGCGTCGCTACACTACAGCGCCACCATTTTTTTCTGCGTGCAGTTTTATTTACTTTTCCTATCGAAGTGGATTTTTCTACAGAATTTTGCCAGGAACAACCATTTGTTGCCATGGGTTCTTTTACGTGCGCTAACTGCATGCTGCATACAGGATCTCGGTTTATCGTCTCATCCGAATGACTAGCGTCCAGACCACCACTCGAGGTCTAGTGGAGGGGGAGAAAATATCAGTGGTTGAGCCGTGATTCGAACCAGCGCGCTCAGATTCTCTCGCTTCCTAGGCGGACGCGTTACCTCTAGGCCATCACTCCACCTAGAGAGATGGAGAGAAAGTGTACGTGTCAGCATGTTTGTTGTTTTGTTTGGTATTGTATTGTATCGTGTCGTATCATATCGTGTCATACTGGATTAGATTACTTTTTGTCACACCAAATTTTTTTTCTGTGTGGCCCCCCGTCTGCTCTCTACAGTTTCAGTTTCAGTTTCAGTAGCTCAAGGAGGCGTCACTGCGTTCGGAAAAATCCATATACGCTACACCACATCTGCCAAGCAGATGCCTGACCAGCAGTGTAACCCAAAGCACTTAGTCAGGCCTTGAGGGAAAAAAAAAAGGTGAATAAATAATAGATAAGCTTACATAAATAAATAAATAAATAAATAAATAATAACTAAAAAAAATAACTAAAAAAAATAAATAAGATAACAATGATGATAAATAAGCAAATAGATGTAAAACATGAAGACACACATTCACATATACACCCACACATGCATAACAGATATGCACCAAACATGCAGTTTCACAGATATGAAAGCACAGTCAAATACATATAAACGTACAGTGAGAGCACATTTCCACAGCGCAGTGCCACCTTTATTTTCTTTTCTTTCTGTCTGAAAGTGTATTTGTTTCACTGTTACAGCAGATTGTGTGACACATTTCTGCCAGGGACAACCCTGTTGTTGCCCTGAGTTCCTTTACATGCACTAGGTACATGCTCTGTATTGTGAAACTGCATGTTTGGTGCATATCTGTTATGCATATGTGGGTGTATGTGTGAATGTGTGTCTCCATGTTTTACATTTATTTGCTTATCTATCATCATTGTCTTTTTTATTTATTTATTTATTTATTTATTATTTATTATTATTATTATTATTATTATTATTATTATTATTATTACTACTACTACTACTACTACTACTACTACTGCTGCTGCTGCTGCTGCTGCTGCTTTTTTATATTATAATTTTTATTTATTTATGTACGCTTATGGTTGACTTCATCACGTTTTTGCGCCTTATACATATTATTAGTAGTGGTAGTAGTTATTTTTTTTATGTATTTATCTATTATTTATTCACCCTTTCTTTTTCTTTTTCTTTTTTTCTCTCAAGGCCTGACTAAACGCGTTGGGTTACGATGCTGGTCAGGCATCTGCTTGGCAGATGTGGTGTAGCGTATATGGATTTGTCCGAACGCAGTGACGCCTCCTTGAGCTACTGAAACTGTGCAGAGGATATTGATTTATCATCAAATTAAAAAAAAAAAAAAAAAAAAAAAAAAAAACTAGCACTGAGGCCACAACTCAAGGTCTGGTGGAGGAGGAGTGGAAATCCTAATCCATGTGGGAAATGAACCCCTGAACACTCTCTACCTTCTTGGGCACATTACTCGTAACCGGGCCATCACCACTTCATCGTGATATATTGTGGTGGATGCTGGTGTATGTTCTGATTGAGTCAATGTATTGCTTTTGAAAGAGCTCAGAGCTTTCCTTCAAAAGTTTAAACACCTCTTGAACATTTAAAAAAAAAAAAAAATGTGACAACAACTTCAGCACCAACGCAATAAAAACCACAATAGCAATAAAACAATAAAAACAGCAATAATAGTTTATATGAATGATGTTCGACAGAACACCATATACAAGTCAAAACAGAATGATACTGTAAAGAATTGATAGTCTCAATGTCAGTACTCTACCAATGCACTTCAAATTTGCTACTTTAATTGTTACAATGACATGTACTATCTCCAGTCTAACACTATTGTTATATGGAATACAGAATCACCAGTCTAACACCATTCCGACATGGTATACAGAATCACCAATATACTACTATTCTTACACTTTATACAGAAGCATCGGTCTGACACCATTGTTACTGGACATACCGAATCACCAGTCTAACACCATTGTTTCATGTTGTACATATTCACCGGTCTACACCACTGTTATATGAGAAACAGAATTATCTAACACCTTTGTTACATGATGCAAAGAATCACAAATATAACACCATTGTTACATGATATGAAGAATCACCACTCTGACACCACTGGTACATGATATATAGAATCACCAGTCCAACACCATTTTTACATGATACAGAATCACCAGTCCAACATCATTGTTATATGATATGAAGAACCACCACTCTGACACCATTGTTACATGACACATAGAATCGCCAGTCCACCACCATTGTTACATGATATATAGAATCACCAGTCCACCACCATTGTTACATGATATATAGAATCGCCAGTCCACCACCATTGTTACATGATATATACGTAGAATCACCAGTCCAACACCATTGTTACTTGGTACAGAATCACCAGTCAAACACCAGTGTTACAATATATATAGAATCGCCAGTCCAACACCATTGTTACATGATACAAAATCACCAGTCAAACACCATAATTACTTGGTACATAATCACCAGCCAAACACCACTGTTACATGATACAGAATCACCAGCCAAACACCATTTTACATGATACAGAATCACCAGCCAAACACCATTTTACATGATACAGAATCACCAGCCAAACGCCATTTTTACATGACACAGAATCACCAGTCAAACACCATTTTTACATGATACAGAATCACCAGTCAAACACCATTTTTTACATGATACAGAATCACCAGTCCAACACCATTGTTACATGATATGAAGAATCACCACTCTGACACCATTGTTACATGATATATAGAATCACCAGTCCAACATCATTGTTACTTGGTACAGAATCACCAGTCAAATACCATTGTTACTTTGTACAGAATCACCAGCCAAACACCATTGTTACTTGGTACAGAATCACCAGCCAAACACCATTGTTACATGATACAGAATCATCAGTCAAACACCATTGTTACATGATATAGCATCACCAGTCAAACACCTTTTTTTTTTTTACATGATACAGAATCACCAGTCACAACACCTTTTTTTTTCTTTTTCTTTTTTACATGATACAGAATCACCAGCCAAACACCACTGTTACATGATACAGAATCACCAGCCAAACACCATTGTTACATGATACAGAATCACCAGTCAAACACCACTTTTACATGATACAGAATCACCAGTCAACCCCCCCCCCCCCCCCCCCTTTTTTTAACCATGATACAGAATCACCAGTCAAACACCATTGTTACATGATACAGAATCACCAGTCAAACACCATTGTTACATGATACAGAATCACCAGTCAAACACCATGGTTACTTTATACAGAATCACCAATATAACACTATTATTATATAATATGCAGAATCACCAATCTTTGAGCAGCATTTGTGCTGGATATCACGCCATAGAAAAACAATGTATCATTATTATCATTACCATTGTTACATGATACAGAATCACCAGTATAACACTGTTGTTCTATGTTATACAGAATCACCAGTCAAACACCACTGTTACATGATATGAAGAATCACCACTCTGACACCATTGTTACATGATATATAGAACCGCCAGTCCAACACCATTTTTACATGATACAGAATCACCAGTCAAACACCATTGACACATGATACAGAATCACCACTCTGACACCATTGTTATATGATATGAAAAATCACCAGTCAAACACAACTGTTACATGATATATAAAATCGCCGGTCCAACACCACTGTAACACGAGAAGCAGATTCATCAGTTTCACACCATTGTTACATGATTTCCAGTATCACCAATCCAACACTACTGTTACATGATATACAGAATCACCAATCTAACACCACTGTGACATTATGTACAGAGTCACCATTCTAACAACATTTTACATGATACAGAATCACCAGTCTAAACCATTGTTACATAATAACAGAATCACCATTCAAACACCACTGTTATGTGCAGAATAACCACTCTAACACCACTGTTACATGATATATAGAATGGCCAGTCCAGCACCATTGTTACACGAGAAACAGATTCATCAGTTTAACACCATTAATACATGATGTACAGAATCACCAGACAAACACCAGTCTGACACCATTGTTACATGATACATAATCACCAGAATAACACTGTTGTTCTATGATATACAGAATCACCAGTCTAACACTGCTGTTCTATGATATACAGAAACACCAATATAACACTGTTGTTCTATGACATACAGAATCACCAATATAACACTGTTGTTCTATGATAAAATAGAATAGAACGTCTTTATTACCAAGTGTACCGGGGTCACAAGGAATAGTGGGGGGTGGGGGGGATAGTACATAACAAGGTACAAACATAAATCAAAAATCATACACACAGATACAGTAGAAATTAGGATACATACAAGTGCATATCAATATGAAAACTTGTGCATATTCACACACACACACACACGTTTGAACAGAAGTTGCATATTGCATGTGGATGGGGCTGATGACTAGGTCTTCAGGTACATGGGTGTTGATCAAGTAGATGACTGATGATTGATATACAGGATCACCAATATAACACTGTTGTTTGATGATTGATATACAGGATCACCAACATAACACTGTTGTTTGATGATTGATATACAGGATCACCAACATAACACTGTTGTTTGATGATTGATATACAAGATCACCAACATAACACTGTTGTTTGGTGATTGATATACAGGATCACCAACATAACACTGTTGTTTGGTGATTGATATACAGGGTCACCAACATAACACTGTTGTTTGATGACTGAAATACAGGATCACCAACATAACACTGTTGTTTGGTGATTGATATACAGGATCACCAACATAACACTGTTGTTTGATGACTGAAATACAGGATCACCAACATAACACTGTTGTATGATGATTGATATACAGGATCACCATTATAACACTGTTGTTTGATGATTGATATACAGGGTCACCAACATAACACTGTTGTTTGATGATTGATATACAGGATCACCAACATAACACTGTTGTTTGATGATTGATATACAGGATCATCAACATAACACTTGTTTGATGATTGATATACAGGATCACTAATATAACACTGTTGTTTGATGATTGATATACATGATCACCAACATAACACTGTTGTTCTATGATATACAGGATCATCAACATAACACTGTTGTTTGATGATTGATATACAGGATCACCAACATAACACTGTTGTTCTATGATATACAGGATCATCAACATAAAACTGTTGTTTGATGATTGATATACAGGGTCACCAACATAACACTGTTGTTTGATGATTGATATACAGGATCACCAACATAACACTGTTGTTTGATGATTGATATACAGGATCACCAACATAACACTGTTGTTTGATGATTGATATACAGGATCACCAACATAACACTGTTGTTTGATGATTGATATACAGGATCACCAACATAACACTGTTGTTCTATGATATACAGGATCATCAACATAAAACTGTTGTTTGATGATTGATATACAGGATCACCAACATAACACTGTTGTTTGATGATTGATATACAGGATCATCAACATAACACTTGTTTGATGATTGATATACAGGATCACCAACATAACACTGTTGTTTGATGATTGATATACAGGATCACCAACATAACACTGTTGTTTGATGATTGATATACAGGATCACCAACATAACACTGTTGTTTGGTGATTGATATACAGGATCACCAACATAACACTGTTGTTCTATGATATACAGGATCATCAACATAACACTGTTGTTTGGTGATTGATATACAGGATCACCAACATAACACTTGTTTGATGATTGATATACAGGATCATCAACATAACACTGTTGTTTGGTGATTGATATACAGGATCACCAACATAACACTGTTGTTTGATGATTGATATACAGGATCACCAACATAACACTGTTGTTTGATGATTGATATACAGGATCACCAACATGATATACAGAATCATCTATGATATACAGAATCATCAGTCTAACACCATTCTTACATGATATACAGAATCACCAATATAACACTGTTGTTCTATGACATACAGAATCACTAGTCTGACACTGTTGTTCTATGATATACAGGATCACCAACATGACACTGTTGTTCTATGATATACAGAATCATCAGTCTAACACCATTCTTACATAATATACAGAATTACCAATCTAGCAGCATTATGTCATGATATTCAGAATCACTGGGTCTGACATGATAAAAGTTCAGCTCTCAGAACCTTCGATAGTTCTGATAACAGGAAAGTTTCTAGAAGCTTCTATACCTGCTTCTAAGCAGTTGTGTTTGTTGTGGCGCTATTTTAAAGATCTAAGTTAAACCTTTTGTTCATGTTAAACTGCACACAAGACAATACATCTAAACGACAGGTTCAACCAGTTTATTCCAAACCAGGTTCAACCAAGTCAACAGGATATTTAAATGAAATCATAAGATAAACATGGCCACCATTAAAAACACAACACCACATTATGTACAACAAGGAAAAAACTACAACAAAAGTATGCATGTGTATTTTTCTCACTGAAAACAAAATAGAAATAATCATATTACACAAACAAGAAGAGAGAGCGTTTGTATGTATACTTTTTGTCACAACATTTTTTTGTGTGAGAAATTCAGGCTGCTCTCTCCAGGGAGAACATATTGTGTCAGTGCACCACCACCATTTTTATCTTTTTATTTCTCTTTTTTTTCAGTCTGAAAGTGTATTTGTTAAACTAGCACAGTGAATTTTTCTACATGATTCTGTAAGGGACAACCCTTTTGTTGCCATGGGTTCTTTTACGTGTGCTAAGTTCATGCTACACATGGGACTTTGGTTTACCATTTAATCCAAAAACCAGCATCCTGACTGCAACTCAAGGTCTAGTGGAGGAGGAGTTAAAATCCTAATCCTTATGATAATCATACCCGTGAACACTGGCTTTTAAGTTGGGCACATTGCTGGTAACAAGGCCATCACCAATTCATCATGATACATTGAGATGGATGTTGGTGTATGTTCTAAATGAGTCACTATGTCACTTTTGAAAGAGCTCAGGGCTTTCCTTTAAAAGACTAAACACCCCATGTATACAAAAATGTGGTAAAAACAATGTAACGATAATAACAACAACAATAACAAAGAAACAAAAACAATGACAAAGGTATTCGTGTAATCACATCAAAATGAACACGGTCTACAAATTAAAACAGAACTGAACAGCTCAGTCTTGACGTTAGTTCTCTAACAATCACTTCAAATTTTCTATTTTAGTAGTTATAATGATATGTTTGATCACAAGGCTCAACATCATTGTAGCACAATAAATAGAATCACTGGTCTTCACTGTTCTCAAAAGAATGGACCCCACTTTGAGTTTAGCCAGTCTATGTCTTCTTGAGTAAAACAGCCATCCATGCCCACATAAAGTTACCAGAGTGGGTGAATCCATGTGCATTCTTTATGCAGTTCTCTTCTTCTTCTTCTGCGTTCACTCGTATGTGCCCGAGTGGGCTTTTACGTGTATGACTGTTTTTACCCCGCCATGTAGGCAGCCATACTCCATTTTCGGGGGTGTGCATGCTGGGTATGTTCTTGTTTCCATAACCCACCGAACGCTGACATGGATTACAGGATCTTTAACGAGCGTATCTGATCTCCTGCTTGCATATACACACGAAGGGGATTCCGGCACTAGCAGGTCTGCACGTATGTTGACCTGGGAGATCGTAAAAATCTCCAACATTTACCCACCAGGCGCCGTCACCGTGATTCGAACCCGGGACCCTCAGATTGACAGTCCAACGCTTTAACCACTCGGCTATTGCACCCATCATGCAGTTCTCTACCTTCCAAACTCTGAACTGGATTCACAAATGTAACCTTCACTTGTGACCGATGTCTACCCCTGGAACCATCTTTCATTTCTGATTTTTTTCTTTTTTTTGCCAAGGATGATCAAAAATGACAGTAACAACAAAAAGAGAAGTGCCCGATCAAGACTTGTGTCAACTTTCTGCTGAAAGTTAATAACACTGTCCAGTTTCAGTGGGGCAAGCAGCATGTCAATACTTTCACTACTCTTTACTTAAATCGTAGACCAGCAATGGTACATCCGCTGGAGGTGATGGATGGAATGAAAAAAGCTTTCCATCAGGGCTTACAACCAATCCTCCATCATTCAGTATACGAAACCCCTTTTTCTGTCCCTTCAGATCCATCACAATCACTGAATTATATGAAATGGCGATGTATAACCGACCCTTGTGGTCACCAGTTAGACGACCGTCATGAGAAAATCCACCATGAGACAACTCTTCCACTTTTCCAGTTTCCAGCCCCACTCTCAGCACAGACTCTCTTTCTGAACCGCTGACAATAACAAAGTCTCCCAACCGACATAAATGATTTGGGATGATATCACACCCAAGAGTCACAGTTCTCAGAATACGACCTTCTTTGGTGATGACGTCAAAGCAACAAGGGTTGTCACCATGACCGACAATGACGGTGTTCTCCAGACCAGTGGTGATCCCTCTGTATGCTTTGGAAACATCCATGGTGGTGACACGGGGCTTTGGATTTTTCGTGACATCCAGAAATAGCAAGGTGTTTTTTCCTGTGGTCATGACAAGTGATCCTTGCACAAAAGCCATAGCGTGCAATCTACAGGGCAGGTTTGCCAGTTTTTTAGACTCATATGGGGGTGATGTGCACACAGAAAACAGAGAGTTTTCAGCACCACTTGCAAAAATCACTCCATTGTCTCCTTTACACATAGCTAACACAGGGAATCTTAATCCCTCAACATTAATCTGGCCAATGTTTCTTGGTCTGCACAAAAATGGGTTGAACTCTTTTGACCTCCCAGAATCTGAAACAGCAATTATATATTATCAATATTTGTAAATTTGGAGGGAAAAATTCATAAATATGCTAAAATACCAGCCATAGTTATGTTGTTGAATGAGTCAATTATTTTCAGTATAAATCAGACCTAAAGCAACACTTCAACAAACTCTGCTTGTACCACAGTGTTTACGTCAACTTCATCAAAACATAACTAAAGGATACTCTCTTTCATCCGCCACCTGAAATTTCTTAATCAAAGTCTAACACACAATGTACTCTGAGCTTTTTCAACAGTCCTTTCAATATGCTGGCACAAGGTTATCCATCGAAATGAGTAAGAACCTAGCGATGAAAACTCAAGCCAACTGAAACAAGCATTCAGTTAATTAACATGACGGGCACAGCAGCCAAGTGGTTAAAGTGTTAGACTTTCAATCAGAGGGTCCTGGGATCAAATCACAGCCACAGTGCTTGGAGGGTGAAGGGTGGAGATTTTTCTGATCTCCCAGGTCAACAGATGTGCAGACCTGCTGGCGTCTGAACCGCCTCTGTGTGTTTTCACATGCAGAAGATCAAATTCACACATTAAAAATCCTGTAATCCATGTCACCATTTGATGGGTAATGGAAACAAAAACATACCCAGCACGCACCCCCAACAGCCCTGAAAACAGAGTATGACTGCCTACATGGCGAGGGTAAAAGCCGTCAAACGTAAAAATACCCAGCATGCACCCCCAACACCCCTGAAAACAGAGTATGACTGCCTACATGGCGAGAGTAAAAGCCGTCAAATGTAAAAATACCCAGCATGCACCCCCAACAGCCCTGAAAACAGAGTATGACTGCCTACATGGCGAGGGTAAAAGCCGTCAAACGTAAAAATACCCAGCATGCACCCCCAACACCCCTGAAAACAGAGTATGACTGCCTACATGGCGAGATTAAAAGCCGTCAAACATAAAAATACCCAGCATGCACCCCCAACAGCCCTGAAAACAGAGTATGACTGCCTACATGGCGAGGGTAAAAGCCGTCAAACGTAAAAATACCCAGCATGCACCCCGAACACCCCTGAAAACAGAGTATGACTGCCTACATGGCGAGAGTAAAAGCCGTCAAACATAAAAATACCCAGCATGCACCCCCAACAGCCCTGAAAACAGAGTATGACTGCCTACATGGCGAGGGTAAAAGCCGTCAAACGTAAAAATACCCAGCATGCACCCCCAACAGCCCTGAAAACAGAGTATGACTGCCTACATGGCAAGGGTAAAAGCCGTCAAACGTAAAAATACCCAGCATGCACCCCCAACAGCCCTGAAAACAGAGTATGACTGCCGTCAAACGTAAAAGCCCACCCGTGTATACCAGTGAACATGGGAGTTGCAGGTCACAAAAAAAGAAGAGAAGAAGAAAACTAACACTATTTAGTGCGAGTACAAAACCTGCTCATCTAAAGCTATTTCTACACGTGGTGGTCAAAGCCCTGCCATGCCAGGGTGAATGTGATGATTCATTGTTGACTGACTTCCACACAAGATCATTCTTTTTTTTTAATCCTTCCTCATCAACCTGAAAGTACAGATCAATTCATGCATGCTCTTCTCCATTAACTCTTATGCATGTGTTTTTTTGTTGTTGTTTTTTACTGCATACTAATCACTGGTGAACAACTTGCCACATTTTGTTTCTGGGTGACCGACAGGTTACAAAGCCATCAAAAGCTGTCAGCAAGATTTTTATTTTTCTCTCTTTTCTTCTTTTTTTAAATACCTTTTCTACTCTTACACTGAATTTTTTTTCTTGCATATGCACATATAGAAGAACTTAAACAAAATACACAAACAAAATATGTATAAATAGACATAGGGTAATCTTTTACGTATGAATATTGATAACTTAGTTTCAAATTATAGATGTATGTATGCATGCACACACTCAGCTTCTGATGAAACAGCATAAGAGCATCCTTTTTTTTTCTGTCCTCCTCCTTCTTCTTCTCCAATGTCTGTGGGCCTAAACTCCCATGTTCATCCGCATGAATGAGTGGACTTTTACATGTATGACTGTTTTTACCCCACCCTGTAGACAACCGCAGTCCATATTCAAGGGTGTGCATGCTATGTTTTTGTTTCCATAACCCACTGAACACTGACATGGATCATGGGATCTTTAACATGCATATTTGATATTCTGCACACACACACACACACACACACACACACACACACACACACACACACATACAAAATGGGGTTCAGGCACTGGCAGGTCTGCACATATGTTGACATGGCAGATTAGAAAAAAACAACTTCCACCCTTATCCCAACAGGTGTCCCAACTTCCATTCAAACCAAGGATCCTTAGACTGAAAGTCCCATTTTGACTTGACCATTCGACTGTTGCACGTGTCAAAGTTTAACCTTCCAAACTGCAGTCTTTGCTGCTCAGTCTACCCAGGAGGAGAAACCCATATTCTTGACTCAGACACAACAGACTCACCTGCTGCTGATGCTGCTGACTGTGGGGGAAGAAAGGTTTTCGGTCCTTTGTCCTGGAAACAGAGGCAGTCATTGTGTATTTCTTTTCATGAGGATTTTTCTTTCCAGTCAGAATGCTTTTCAGAATGTCCTTTGCAAAAAAGATGTCATTGCTGGTGGCCAAGAACTCACTGCAGCTTCTCTGTAATTCTGAATGAGACAGTGGAGAGTGAGGGCTCCCTCTTTCAACCTTCTATCCTCTGATGCAGAAGCAACAAAAGCACTTTTAATTACCCTGTGTGTATGTCTGATGAGCACCAAAACCTATTTTGCTCCGAAAATATTCTGTCCTGTGGTTTGGTTTGTAAAACTGTGGATGTTTCTCCTGAGTGTATGATACGTCTCTCAGCATTGATTCACATCTTCGCCAATGATGCTATTTTCCATTTATTCACACACATAATTAATAGTGTCCCCGAGGGCTACCTTTCGTCTCTTCTTCCATGTCTATACACATGCCTCAGAATCAAGTCCCTTCCAAAGGATATTGTGGTACGATGCTTCCCGTGCTACTACTACAACTACTAATGATGATGATAATGATAAAATAATAATAATAAATAATAATAAGATTTAAAAAAATAATGATGATGATTATGATGATAATAATAATGATGAATTATAACCTCTTGCACAATGTTTAAAATTTCTTCAGAAATACATAGCTGCGGAGTGTTGGATATCAGTAGTGAGTTACTTCCCTTACACTGCAAATGCTTCAACTGTACTGTGTGGGCATGAATGGTGTGGGAGTGGGTCACAGTTTAAATCCAGGCTGGAACATTGAAGGGGACTCCAGTTTGAATTGGGGCTAAGCCCACTCTTCTTTTCTCTCACTCTGTAAATTGTGATACATGATATTGAAAACTAGCCCCCAGTTTCATGGCAGCAATTAAAGTTCTATCAATTATGATGGAAAAGCAGAGTTATGATGGAAAAGCAAAGACAACCAATTCTATGCCAAATCACACACACACACACACACCACCACCACCCTCCTCCCCCTCCACACACACAGACACACACACACAAATGAATTAAGAAATAAATGAATAATAAAATAGCGAAAATAAAAACATTTTCTGCTCCTGTGTTTCTCTATTGAACATTCATTTTCTTTCATTTATGGTCAGAGCACTTACCTTGTCTTATCTCTTGCCACAATCTCCACTAGGCCAAGATCTTTCAGGAGCTCCTCGATTCTCAAGACGTCGTGCTGGTCAACTGACAAAACCGCACGCTGGTGGACAGGGGCCATGGCTCCTCCTGACTGTGGGACGACCTGCGAAGCAAGGTCGGTCATCCGTGCCTTCAGAGTGCCAAAAACGCGCAAGAGGTTGGCGTCGCTTGCATTCCGCAGAGAATCCAAGACGAGCTGCTGGTTGGCTGAAAGTACCCAGTGCTGTTCGTCCACCTTTTCTTTCTCGTGTCGGTGTTTGTTCTTCAGGGGCAGAGGGATTTGTTCGGCTTGCTTCAACAGCTGGGCTTTCCTTGCCTGGACAGCGCTGGTGATGCGATCCATCAGGTAAGAAGTGTCTTTGCTGACCTGCACTTGGCTTTCTCTCAGCTCTTCTTGGCGTTGATGTAGGTCCGCTGACGATTGGGCCAGAGAGGTTCCGGCATCTGCCAGCTGCTGAACTTGTGTTTCAAGTGCCTGAAGCAGTGCATCACATGTGAGGTCTTTTGTTGGGGAGGACGTGTGTATGTGTGGAGGTGGTTTTAAGTGTGTGTGTGTGTGTGTGTGTGTGTGTGTGCGTGCGCGTTTGTGTGTGTGTGTGTGTGTGTGATTTTCATACACTTTACATTTCATTCAAAGCAAAAACTGAACATTTCCACCACATTTTCTGTAGTGGACTCCTTAAATGCACAAAAAACAAAAAAACAACCAAAAAAAAAATATATATATATATATATATATATATATATATAAACTGATTTCATTTTCTGAATATCTTCTCAAGTTCAGATTTTATATGAATATTTTCTTAACCTTCTCCCTCATTTGTGGATCACTTGCTTTCCTGTAGATTTGATATTTTACATATAAAAACAAGACAATGTTTTGTGTTTAGAAAATCTGATTGCTGAGCTAGCATAAAAATATCAACAATAAATAACAGAGTAAAGTAACACAGGGTAAACAAAAGATAATTTTCTTTTAACTAAGGCATCATGAAACTAGTTTGACAGAGATCATTGTTCTATTAAGTTCATGTATGGAAGCCATTTTATAACAAATTCATGTGCAGTAGGGGTGCATGTTTTTCAGTTTTATATCTAATCTTTAATTTTGTCAAGAACATTTGGATATTTGGTCAAAGCTGGTTTATTCTGCATCTGTACATAAAGAATTTTCCAAGTAGTAGGATAAGATCTTATACGTAATCAGTTCTGTTGTTCTCTTCAGTTCCAAACAGTATAAGCTTATCATTCAAATTTAGGTCAGTACAATTCTGACAGTTTTCTATGATGACACCTAGTAATTCTGTCCAAAAACATAGTGAGTACTGGCAGTCGTACAGGTGATGGTTTACAGTGTTCTCTCCACCAGAGAAGTTGCATTTCTCATTATTGATCATACCCATGTTTTTTAGAATAGTATTTGTCACCAGGATTCTATGACAAATTCTAATTTCAAACCATTTTAACTTCATATTGTTTGTTTTTGCAAGTCTTTTTTTCAATATTGCTTCCCAGTCTAACTGTGCACAGACAATAAAGTTTCATCTTATGAAAATGAGGGTGGGAGTTTGGCACCCATAGTCTCCCCACCTGGCGAAGCCGTTTAGCAGCATCAGTGACAGATTCAACGCCCTGGCACTGGCTGTGGTGAATGGGGAAGCACATGAGGCACATCGGCTGGGCGTGGGCTGGGCAGTAGAGTTCCAGCAGATAACCAGCGTGGTGCTGACACGTCTCTCGCACTTGCTTCGCCAGCTGCTCGGGCGACAGGTCGGCAACATGTTTCACCTGACCAACAGCACACACACACACACACAAACAGCACACACACACACACACACCAACAGCACACACACACCCACACCCACACACATGCACACACCAACAGCACACACACACAAACACACATGCACACACAAACAGCACATACACACACACACACACACACACACACACACACACACACACACATACACACCAACAGCACACACACAAAAACACACACACAAACACACACACGTCTGTAGCTATCCTAACAGTTAATGGCATTACTGAGTAAACAAAGCAACTGTTACAGTTTTTCAAACACTGAAAAAGGCCATGCATTGAAAATGAAATTGCTTGCATGTGAATGTGTGTGTGTGTGTGTGTGTGTGTGTGTGTGTGTGATCGTGGTGGGGGGGAATAGGGGGCATGTGTGTGTGGGGAGAATGGGTGGTAGGACTGGGATGGGCACGACAGTGTGTGTGTGTGTGTGTGTGTGTGTGTGTGTGTGTGTGTGTGTGTGTGTGTGTGTGTGTGTTTTGACAGTAATTGTGTGTGTGAAACAGTGTGAATGTAGTGCATTTGTGCATGCCATAAGATGAAGGACATATCTGCAGCATGCATTGCCATGGACTTCAATGAATTGGCATACAATATTTAAATGATGCTAGACCTCATAATTGTAGGCATGGGGCAATGGATGCCTTCATTTGATAAACCAAAGCAACAAGTGCTGATGGTTATGTATGCTTTCAAAATATTGACACTTAAACCATACACAAATGAAAATTTCTATACAGCATCCGTACTCCATCCACATATGACTGTAGTTTAACAGTCAAAATATATTAATATATCATGTACCTCTATACATTATTTCCCCAGATTTACAATATAATTCTCTTTGTGAGGAACTCAAAATTCCATTCAAAACGTTTCTGTTCCCCATGACTGCACAGTTTACAAATGAAATACTTAATTAGTATTAATGAAAGGTTAGGCTTTATGTATCTTGCTTTCAGTGGCAAAAATTTAAATGTAGAACACAAGCCTGAATTAACTGTCTTTTGCCTGGCTTCTTCAGTGCAACCAGACACCTTGTGTAAGTCCATTAGTTAACTGCACCACTTAATTGTCAAGCCATGCTAGCTCTTCCAATCACTGCATTGAGCACAGACTTACTACTTGATCTCTCAGGTTGCAAATATTTAATATAAAAGCCACTTATTCTATAATCATGTATTATTTAATATGCTGATATCAGTTCTGTTACAGTGTCTGGTGTCCTTTCTTATAGTTATCCTGACTCTCAGTTCAACTAGCTTTAGTTATCATGTGCTTAGTCTTCTATCAAGTTTCAAGTTTCAAGTTTTAATTATCCTTTCACTCCTATTGGAGTATGGAGGATTACTGCAAAATAATCTTTTCGTGCCCAGAACAAACATTTCCAAATACACAACAATATCACATAAAAGTTGAGAAAACACAAATTTCTTTTAACTCCAAAAGTATAACTAGGCAACATTTGCAAATCTAATACTCTTACTTACAGCTAAAATGACTTTTTTGCCTCCTTTGAGCATATTACAAAAATTAAAAACCGATTTTGGAGACAAATATTTTTTAGGAACATATCTATTTCGTAACTGAACATAACTGGGACATTCCATTATAAAATGAAACTCATCACCAATCACAGACATGTTACAAACCTTACAAAGCCGTAACTCTTGTGGTATGCCTTTGTGTCTCCCTGTTTCTATTTCCAGCTTATGATTAGTACTTCGAAATCTGAAGAAGCTGATAACATAATTATCAGGCATTTGATTTGTATATTTTTCTCTACCAAATCCACTTTTGAAATTTCGATAAAACAAACATTTACTACTCGCCTCTATAATGTACGTGTAGTAGCGGGTACTCTGCTGTAATGATTACAAGATAATATAATAAATACTGGATTAATATCAGTAACTGGTTAAAACCATTTGTATTTGTATTTGTATTTCTTTTTATCACAACAGATTTCTCTGTGTGAAATTCGGGCTGCTCTCCCCAGGGACAGCACGTTGCTTTACTACAGCGCGACCTTTTTTTTTTTGCATTTTTCCCTGCGTGCAGTTTTATTTGTTTTTCCTATCAAAGTGGATTTTTCTACAGAATTTTGCCAGGAACAACCCTTTTGTTGCCGTGGGTTCTTTTACGTGTGCTAAGTGCATGCTGCACATGGGACCTCGGTTTATCGTCTCATCCGAATGACTAGCACCCAGACCACCACTCAAGGTCTAGTGGAGGGGGAGAAAATATCAGCGGCTGAGCTGTGATTCGAACCAGCGCGCTCAAGATTCTCTCGCTTCCTTGGCGGACGCATTACCTCTAGGCCCGCACTCCATCTGACATGTATCGCAGTTTTGTAAAACATTTTGTAATTCAGCTATCATGCTTTTACCTGCACCGGTTACTCTGGTATAGTGTCACATGATAACTGAATAATTTGAGTCACTTTCACACAGTGCAAGCTTTACATAATCTGTACTGTCAGTTTCAGTTTTCAGTAGCTCAAGGAGGCGTCACTGCGTTCTGTACTGTCAGTGTGCTTTCACTAAATAATCACAACCTCAGTCATCTTTTACTTTGCTGTTTAAATGTATTAGAAATGTCATTTGCTGTCAGTGTTTGGTCTTCACACATGAATTATATCATGTTATGTTGTTGCTAATTCTAAACCGAGTGGCAGTCATTGCGCTGTAATATGTTATGTATTTTTGTACGTGCTCCCTATCCACTTGCATATTTGACATGATGATGGACTGATGACATTTGTTTGTGTCTAACATTAACAGGCATCATTTTCTTTTCTCCCTCTTAACTATTGTAATAAAACAACAGAAAAACTCTTTGTGACTGACCTCTATATGCCCCAGGCATGTGTGAGGATCTTTCAGTCCTTTCCCTCTTTAAATCCCTTTAATCTATTAACCCTTTAAATCCCCTTTTATGTACCACCTGGTTCACAGTCACAAAATTGGCATCGCTGACAGGATTGTACAGGGATATGTTATGATATGATATCACATGGATATATTTATATAACGCCTATCCTCTGTCGGAGACCACTCTCTAAGCACTATACAAACAAATATAGCGCCTATCCTCTGTCAGAGACCACTCTCTAAGCACTGTACAAACAGATATAGCGCCTATCCTCTGTCGGAGACCACTCTCTAAGCACTATACAAACAGATATAGCGCCTATCCTCTGTCAGAGACCACTCTCTAAGCACTATACAAACAAATATAGCGCCTATCCTCTGTCGGAGACCACTCTCTAAGCACTATACAAACAAATATAGCGCCTATCCTCTGTCGGAGACCACTCTCTAAGCACTATACAAACAGATATAGCGCCTATCCTCTGTCGGAGACCACTCTCTAAGCACTATACAAACAGATATAGCGCCTATCCTCTGTTGGAGACCACTCTCTAAGCACTATACAAACAAATATAGCGCCTATCCTCTGTCGGAGACCACTCTCTAAGCACTATACAAACAAATATAGCGCCTATCCTCTGTCGGAGACCACTCTCTAAGCACTATACAAACAAATATAGCGCCTATCCTCTGTCGGAGACCACTCTCTAAGCACTATACAAACAGATATAGCGCCTATCCTCTGTCAGAGACCACTCTCTAAGCACTATACAAACAAATATAGCGCCTATCCTCTGTCGGAGACCACTCTCTAAGCACTATACAAACAGATATAGCGCCTATCCTCTGTCGGAGACCACTCTCTAAGCACTAAACAAACATGTAATCATTTGCACCACAGGCTGCCTGTCTGGGTAGAGCAGACTGACAGCTGCCGTGTGGGTGCTCATCATTCATTTCCTGTGTCGTTCAGTCAGGTTTCACTCATGCACACATATACTCATAGTCATACAGACATGCAACATTGTATGTGTATATATCTATTTTGTTTATTTACCCCGACATGTAGGCCAGGATCTGTTAAACCTTTCATCCTTTTATCCAAATTAAAACTACAGCATCACACCCCTTACCACCCAAGTTGCTACACATATAAATGTCAAATTATGCTCCACAATACTTTGATTCATACAAACTATAACTCTTTTTTCTATTTTCATTTCGTTAGTTATGTATGTGTCATCTTAATAGCCATGGAAGAGTATACATTTCCATGGTGACAATCGAAGACAGTGTGTATACAGCCAAGCCCAACATCACAACCTGAACACCACAGGTCCATAAAAAGCCATCAGTGTAAGGTTCCGCAAAGGTCACTCAACAGACGAGACTACAGTTGTCCAATCAAACTGATGTTGTTCAGTAGTCGGTACCTATTCCAATTTCTTATATTTATCAAATAACTGATATTGCCCTAACAAGGCTACAGATAATAACTGCTTTACCAATTGCTGACTCTAAAGCAAATTGTAGTAAAGAATGTCAGTCAGTATGTAAATTTATTCTTTTAAAGATTAAACAAAAAAAACAAAAAAAACCCGTCAGATACAATTTTGTATTAGAAGACAGGAATTTATGCAGTGAGAAAAGGATCACGTGGTTCCAACACAACAAAAATGCAACAGACAGTGAATTACCTTGTGCGTGCTTGTAGCACTCAATCTGGAGTGGACAGCAGAACAGCCACGACAGAGCATGTCACCGCACTCCATGCACAAGTCCACAGCATGCGTCTGGTTGTTTGGACATGCACTGCAGACATGGGGAGGACTCAGCTTCCTGGTGCTGTCTGCCAGCACGGCCAGAACTGTGTCTGTGGGCAGCGTGTCCACCACAGCCTCCGCCAGCCTGGGTCCCGTGTCTGATAAGCCTTCGCCTTCACTTTTCTTCCCACCTTTGTTCACATCTGCTGTGATTTTCCTGTACTCTGATGAAGTGATCGCACTTCTCTTGCACACTGGGCATACCGGGTTATCTGTGGAAGATTCAAACCAGGTCACAAGGCATTTACGGCAAAAGCGATGAACACATGGGAGCAACTTGGGCTCTGTGAAGGTGTCATTGCAGAAAGGGCAGCGAGTGGCTGCTGGCTTTGCCTCATCAGCATCTGACTCATCCACTGTCACAGCAGAACTGGCAGACGCCTGGCCCGAGCTGGCCATGGTCACGGGGATCAGCTGCGTCAGTCTTGTCTGGGGCAATCACTGGTGTCAGCAAAGACTGTTTTCGGCATCTGCTTTCTCTGGATCACTGGTGTCAGTGAGGAATGTTTTCAGCATCTGCTTTCTCTGGATCTTGACTGTCAGTGAGGAATGTTTTCAGCATCTGCTTTCTCTGGATCACTGGTGTCAGCAAAGACTGTTTTCGGCATCTGCTTTCTCTGGATCACTGGTGTCAGTGAGGAATGTTTTCAGCATCTGCTTTCTCTGGATCACTGGTGTCAGTCACATGCTGATACTGCAGTTTCTGTTTTCATTGAATCTGGACATAAGACAGGTACAAAAATTAGCAAATACCTGCAACAATAACAATTTCCATCCACCATTCTGATAGTTTTGTGCATCTGTATAAAACACTCATTAAAACTATTTTTTTTAGCCAAAGAGAAACTTGGTCAGAATTTTTTAAATGAATCATACAGAATACATTTAATAATCAACAATACCAATAATGGCAAGTCTAGAACCTATTTCTAACCAGTGAAATCATTAACAATTGTCAAAATTATTTTGTTTTATAATTTTCTATTTCATTTGTTTCACAGTTCTTTCGTTATGTAAAGAAGAGTCACAAGATGATATATATATATATATATATATATATATATATATATATATATATATATATATATATATATGGGGGGGGGGGTACAAAAATTCATAAGCATGTTTTCTAATATGAAGCATGAAATTTCATCCTGGTAAACCAAACATTGTGTCATAACAACAGGATATTTTGATATATTGTTTCTGAAGCTAGATACTGAACTACATCCTATATTAGCAAGATGTTATTGTCGTGGGACGAGGTGGTGAAGAGGTTGTCGTGTCATGCACCCATGTAGACTCGTACCACACTCACGTCCAGTTCTCCATTCAATTTTTTATTCAGTTTCATACCAAAATGTTGCAAACGAAAACACACACACACACACAAAAAAAAAACCCTGAAAGAAAAGAAACAAAACAAGCAAAATTAATAGCAATGAAACAAAAAGGTATACCATGTCCACATGATCATGGTAAATTAATGGTGACTAAACAAAGGAAATTATTACCGTGTCCACATGATCATGGCAACCCACTATAAAACAAGAACAACATCTACCATTTCCACATGATCATGGCAAATTAATAATGATTAAACAAATATTACCATGTCTGCATGATCATGGCAAAATGATAGAAAAACAAAACAACCGCATCAACCATGTCCACATAATCATGGTGAATTAATATCAATGAAATGTAGCCGGGTTGGCTTTTACAATCTTCATTGGGCCAGCTTAGCAGACGACTTTTGTGACTCGCCGAATGTTACTAAGGAAGTCCGGCGCTGGTAAATCGGTCACAAGTTATCTCCCTTTACAGGGAACCATATGATTTTTCATCAATTTGTTAAATTATAAACACTTCCTTATAGATGAGATTATAGTTTTTATGTTATTGGACTTCAGAAAGATCATACTTCTCAACTGTAATGATATCATTTGGCCAGGAAGCCTATAATTCTTTTAAATTAATATTTATGTGAATGAATTTTGGAGCGATCTTCGAAATCCACTCAGTTGAAACATACAAAATACCTTCGTTTTCTATAAATCGATATAGCTGCCGTGGAATTTAGATTGTGCATTAAAATGTAAATGATTTAGCTTTCTTCTCGTGTACCGCTTTCCGTGTACACCTAAGTTATAGGCATGCGATAGTACGAAATGTCTGACAGCATTTCTGCCTCACAAAACTATCTCTTCTTCAAGCCATTGGAATTTGTCTGTGCCGATTTGAGCAAAATATGTTTTTACAATACCTAGACATTTTTATAGCATGTCTTGCAGATATTTGCATTTCTGTTATCAATCTGATTTGTATCATACATGTGTAGTTGTGTTGTAGCTGGTTTGAACCACACTGCACCCCTCCCCACCCCCACCTTTCTCCCTCAAAGAGAAGAAGAAAAATCACAGCTACAGTTTCTGAAGTCTTTTTTAAATGCACCACATGATCAATATCAATAGCAAGCAGTGGGTTTAAGCTTTGGCTGTTGAAATCAAGTTATCTCTTGTATACAAGTGATGTATATATTGCATATAATGCAACATTATATCAGATAAATATAAACAGTATATAAACAGTTGCAATATTTGTTCACATCAGTATGAAGAAAATATCAGGAGCATTCAAACTCCACAATTCCCAAGAAGAAAGCTTAAAAAAATCTTCATACACAGATGATAATCTGACCGTCTTACACAATTTGTTAATATCAATGATCCACCTGAATCAATCTGCTCTCAACTAACACACACACACACACACACACACACACACACACACACACACTACAAATTGACACCCACTACTGTAACCCCCCTTCAGTCTAAATTTTTTGACAAAGTCTTCAAGGCCCTAACAAGTCATCTTTCACTGTGTCATCAGTGTCAGATTGGTGTAAAGGGGGAAGCAAAGCTGTCAGATCATTACATATTTTCACTTACAAATTTGTTAAATTTTGTAAAACTACTCAATTTACTGTCAGGTTTCCACTGATGATGCAGAAGTAGCAGTGATGTCTTCTTGGACTTGCACATCTCACAGCTGTGACAAAAAAAGAAAAGAATATATAATTTTTGCTTGAATGTTATGACATTTGTTTTAGTTACACATTTTCAGTCAAACTCCATACAACCCCCAAAATGTGTCAGTGCTATTCACTGCATTATGTATGTGCAGAATCTCAAGCCAGTGAGTTGTTTAAATTTGCAACAGTAACTATGCTCTCTCTCTCTCTCTCTCTCTCTCTCTCTCTGTGTGTGTGTGTGTGTGTGTGTGCGTGTGTGTGTGTGTGTGTGT
>NC_134888.1:33587080-33607080 GCF_041734735.1 Babylonia areolata | reverse complement strand
AACGCATGTCTCATGAGAAGAGCAAAGAAGATTCTAAATAGGGTGGGGGCGATGACACAGCCTTGTTTGACACCGCTGCGTACGTTGAAGGGCTTGGAGAGGTTACCATTAAACTGCACCGTCCCTTTCATGTTGGAGTGGAAGGACTCAATCAAGCTGTGCAGTTTGGGGAGGGGGGGGGGGGGCAGCCAATCTTTCGAAGAGCCCTGAAAAGGCCGTCTCTGCTGACTAGGTCAAAGGCCTTGGTGAGGTCAATGAATGCGACATACAGGGGCATCCTCTGCTCTCTGCACTTCTACCGTGGATCTCTCTGCTCGAAAACCGCACTTTGATTCCGGTTAAACGCGTTCGGCCAGTTTCTGCAGGCGTTCCTGCACTAACGTTGTTGGTACTTCACCATACTCATACTCACTTGTCTCTCTGCCAACATTCACAGAACACACACACACACACACACACACACACACACACACACACACAGAGAGAGAGAGAGAGAGAGAGAGAGAGAGAGAGAGAGAGAGAGAGACACGCGCGCACATACACACACACTGTCATACACCGATCATGTTCACTGATGCCGTAACCTCCGCGCGTGGCGTGCCTTCCTTTAGTGGTGTGTGACCAGTCACAGGGTGTGCCTTCCTTTAGTGGTGTGTGACCAGTCACAGGGTGTGCCTTTCTTTAGTGATGTGTGACCAGTCACAGGGTGTGCCTTTCTTTAGTGATGTGTGACCAGTCACAGGGCGTGCCTTTCTTTAGTGATGTGTGACCAGTCACAGGGTGTGCCTTTCTTCAGTGATGTGTGACCAGTCACAGGGTGTGCCTTTCTTTAGTGGTGTGTGACCAGTCACAGGGCGTGCCTTTCTTTAGTGGTGTGTGACCAATCACAGTTGTGTGATGATGGTTCCTCTCCACAAATCAATGTAACAATTAAAACGACAAAGAAATAAGAAAACATCGCAACTGAAAGACGTTCCAAGAAGCAAAATAAACATTATGTACACACACACATACAGACATAGGGGAACAAAGAAAGTGACAAATAAACAAACACTAAATAAATGCAATACATGCAGATCACTTTTATCGGAATGAAAGATGGGAAATAAAGATTGGACTGAAGAACAGGCTCGACAGACAAATGAACAGGAGATAATGAATGTATAAAAAGGTAAGAGTTAAGTCATACGCAAAGATAAGTGTCAAGTCATATGGAAAGTAAAATAATGTGTTGAGTCACATGCAAAGTAAAATAATGTTGTAAAATGATACGTATGAAATAATACAAATAAAATAAAATATTTCAAATTAGACATAAAGCTCATATACATAATCAAACTTGAAATAAATGCATGCATGTATGGATGTACACACACACACACACACACACACACATATATATATATACGTAGATGACAACACATAAAAGCTGTCGACTCAGTTCAACGACGAAATGGTGCTGGAATTGTGTATCAAGTGAATATGTATCTCTTTCTTTCTCTTTGGGTGAGGTGAACTGGGTGTACGGGTTACAGAAAAAGTAAACGAGCCTTTTTTTTTCTTTTTTTTTTTGCAACAGATGGTATGTGACATAAAAGGATCTGTTCACACAATCTGACAGAATTCACTGATTGCAGATGGCGATAACGGGCATACTATGGAAAGGCATCGAAACTACATTCCACGATGGTTCAGATTAGGAATTTTCTAATATCTTTCTTTACTACAATATCGGTGAACATATCTGTTTCATGCAAATATGCTTAAGAATCCAAATTTCATTTTGTGTCATGTTTTTCCCCGTTTTGAATGGCCTCGGACACAATATTCACCAAACTGTCATACACACCCAGCATTATTTTGACTTTCCTGCTTCTGCCATCCAGTTTGCTAAATAGTTATATAGAGCATTCTAAGTTGCCAGTGTACTACATCGTTAATTATAATTAGTTGTGCATTGAACAAGTTGTTGTTAAAGGGTGTTATTATCGTGCTTGGAAGGGTTGTTCAGTTAGGTTCACTTGCTCAAGAGGCGTACGTTCAAACAAATCCATGTATGCTAATCACATCTGCTAAGCAGATGCCTGACCAACAGCGTAACCCAACACAATTGGTCAGTTCTTGAGGGAAAATAAAAGACAAACATACAATGAAATAGAATAAGATAAGATAAAATAAAACAAGGTAGGTAGATGGGTTTGTTCACCTCTACTTTTATGAACGTTTACTACAGTTCAGAAGGGTTTAATTTTCCAAGTTTAGGGTATTTTACACTGCTACGTTTCAGGAGGGTTTAGTACGTTACGTTTTAAAGGGCTTTATTTAGCTTTGGGTTATGGAGGTTTACGTCGCTATGTTTTAGAAACGTTTGCTTGACCACGTTAAGAGGGCTTTATTTGGCTACATTTAGAGGGCGTAACTTGGCTACGTATAAGGTTGTATTTTCCTATGTTCAGAGGGGTTGGTTTACTACTACATTTTGAATAGTTTACTTTACTACTTTTACAGCTTAGACGGGTTTACTTTTCTGTGATCAGAGCGGTTTATTTCGCTTAATTTAGAAGGGTTGGTTTGCTTTCATGCTCAAAGAGATTAACATAGCAATGATTTAGAGGGGTTTACCTCACTACACTTTAGGACGGTTTATTCCGTTAGGTTTCAAACGGCTTTAGTTTGCTATGGTCTGGGGGTGGCGGTTACGCCGCAACGTTCTTGAGGCGTTTACATTACGTTTATAGAGCTTTACTTGGCTACATTTAGTTGGTGTTAACACTGCTACGTTTTTGGAGGATTCACACCGCTACGTTTTAGAATGGTTTATTCCGCTACATTTTAGAGGGCTTTACCTTTCTGTGGTTCATCAAATTAGAGTGCAGTGTTTCACAACAACAACATAGGTGATTGGTTTCGGACGACGGTCGGTGTGCGCCAGGGCTGCCTGCTCTCCCCTACTCTCTTCAATCTATTTCTTGAGAGAATCATGGAAGAAGCACTAGAAGAACATGAAGGAACAGTGAGCATTGGAGGGCGAACAATCACAAACTTGCGCTTCGCTGATGATATTGACGGATTAGCTGGTCACGAGCAAGAACTAACAGACTTAGTGAACCGCTTAGAAGAAAAATCAACAAAATTTGGTATGGAAATCAGCCGGGAAAAAAAACAAAAGTGATGACAAACAGCAACTTCACATCAGAAATCAAAATCAAAGACCAGAAACTTGAAAGTGTTCACATATTCAACTATTTGGGATCTATCGTGACAGACGAGGGATCAAAACCAGAAATACTGTCAAGAATTGCCCAGACCACAGCCGCAATGACCAAGCTCAAACCCATCTGGAGAAACAGAAAAATCGCCATCAGTTCCAAAATCAGACTGATGCGCTCTCTGGTCATGTCAATCTTTTTATATGCATGTGAATCATGGACCCTCACAGCGGACTTAGAGAGAAGAATAAGAGCTGTAGAAATGAGGTGCTTCCGAAGACTCTTAGGCATCTCATACAAAGACCACATCACGAATGAAGAAGTCAAGAGACGCATCCGCAATGAAATCGGGCCCTATACTGACCTTCAAACACTCGCCAGACAACGAAAACTGAAGTGGTTTGGTCATGTCACACGCTCCTCTGGTCTTGCTAAAACAATCTTACAAGGCACAGTGAGGGGAGGAAGAAGAAGAGGCAGACAAAGGAAGAGATGGGAGGACAACATTCGAGAGTGGACAGGCATGGAGCTGAGAGGCACCCTGAGAGCGGCCGAGAGACGCGAGGACTGGAGAAAGGTGGTTGACAAAGCTTCGAAGGCGCCCCAAAGGATTCGGAATCTGAGGGATCGGTGACGGTGACGGTGACGGTGTTGCTACATTTTGAAAGCTTTACTTGGCTGTATCTAGAGGGTGTTAATTGGCTACATTTATATGATTTTATTTTCCTACGTTTAGATGGATTGGTTTATTTCCATGTTTAGGGCAATTTACTTCACTACGGTGTAGATGGGTTTACTTTTCAGCGTTAAAAGATGTTCACTCTCGTACATTTTGAGGAATCTGCTTCGCTACATTTACAGGGTTTTACTTCAACACACCTTCTTGGGGTTTACTTCAATCTGATAAAGATCATTAAAGTAGTTCCGCAAGTTTAGGCAGTGAAACATACACACCGATAATTGTGTGTGTGTGTGTGTGTGTGTGTGTGTGTGTGTGTGTGTAAATGAAATGATTTCCATTCTCTTTTCGCTTTGTCCATACCTTTTTTTTTTCTTTTTTTTATTCACTTGGGACGGCTAGTTTTTCTCTTTTTACTTTCCACGTACCTCACCTGATGTCGAGTGGGGTGACTGATTGGCCCAGTCTATAGCTTTTGTTGTTAGAAATGTGGTTATCTTTGTCATCATCCACCTTTTCTGTCCTAGAACCTTCTGTTACAAAGACTTCAGTGACGTTAAAAGCGGTAAAACGATGTTGTCCTCGTCTATATCGTCGTTCTCTCTGAGAGACAGACAGACAGACAGACAGACAGAGAGAGAGAGAGGGAGAGAGAGAGAGGGATAGAGAGAGAGAGAGACAGACAGAGACACAGAGAGAGACACAGCGAGAGAGAGAGAGGGAGAGAGAGAGAGAGAGAGAGACAGACAGACAGACAGACTGATTGACAGACAGAGACAGAGAGACACAGAGAGAGAGAGAAAGAGGAAGGGATAGACAGAAAGACAGACAGAGACAGAGACGGAGAACATGATTCTTGGTGTTTTCATAATGGTTTATTCACTCAGTCTGCACAGCAGCTTCTGGACTTGTTTGTTTGTATATCTTCATCAGCGTTAACACAACAGTTCAAAAAGAAAATGAATAAACTAACATAAACAACCTAAATAAACAGATAATCAAACAAACAAATAAATTAATTAATTAATTAATTAATTAAAAAAAAACAACAACATTGCTTGGCATGTTAAGCAGTGTGAACACGTGCAGTGTTGTAAATTAATCATCAGCGTATTCAAAAGCGTGCAAACGCGTTGTAATTAAATCTACACATTTACTGTTAACCACACATAAAAGTTTCAACATTATTGTGCTGTGTTTAAGTATCTTCATTTCATGCTTATTTCGTTATACTGACTTCTTCTGCAAAACATTATTGAATGTTCTTTTGGTTGGATTCTATTCCAGTAGTACTCATTGTACATATCATATAGTAGTTAGTCGTAGTTGCATTTTAACTTAACAATGCATAGTCGAAAATGTGCGTTAAGTTGCCATCAGTGAACTCTGCAGTTTTCACCGATTCTTACTTCAGTGGTAGCCTATGTGAATGTGTTAAAACAAAAATGATTCGTTCACTGTATACGTTCAACAATGCGCACGGAAGAGAGTTGTAACTCAAAATAAATAAGGACATTGTTTGAACGTAACTGTTTAATACCAACACAAGAAAGAAAATGACCATTTTGCCCACAAAAAACCCCCACTACTATTTCTTTGCTGTTTTGTCAAAAATTGCGTTCCAATACTTTTTGTTGTTTAGAGAGGTTACATTTCCCAGGACGATGCAGCCTAACTGCTGGAGACAGACGTTCACACAATTTTGGCTCTTTGTGTGTTCCAGTAGGGTTATCATTGGCATTCTAATCATAATGTATATTTCTTTAACCCCCTTGGCTACAGGACCTGATAAAATAAAAAAAAAAATGAAATCAATGTGGCACAAATTTGAATTGCATGAACTGCGTCTTGCGTTCTTTGAAGTGGTGTAAATCAGTGTGCTGAACGACAGGCGCAATAGCCGAGTGGTTAAAGCGTTGGACTTTCAATCTGAGGGTCCCGGGTTCGAATCTCGGTGACGTCGCCTTGTGGGGGTAAAGGGTGGAGATCTCTCCGATCTCCAAGGTCAACATATGTGCAGACCTGCTTAGTGCCTGAACCCCCTTCGTGTGTATACGCAAGCAGAAGATCAAATACGCACGTTAAAGATCCTGCAAAACATCATTATCAGCGTTCGGTGGGTTATGGAAACACAAAAACATACCAAGCATGCACAGCCTCGAAAGCGGAGTGTGGCTGCCTACACGGCGGGGTGAAAACGGTTATACACGTAAAGGCCCACTCGTGTACATATGAGCGAACGTGGGAGTTGCAGCCCACGGAACGCAGAAGAAGAAGAAGTTTGCTGAACAAAAATAAAGCAGTCACGAAAGGAAGGAGCCCAAAGAAAGAACGGAGACCGACATCCTGACCTGCAACCTCAATCCTGTCTCAGGCAACAGCCCGTCATTGACGAACGTATTCGTTGGCAGCAGTGAAGGGGTTAAAAGAAAAAATGTGCAAAGTGCTTTGCTGCATCTGTCAAGTCCTTCTGTCCTTACTGCAACGTCTGGCAGCATCGTATGTTGTCACGGTGAATGAATGTATTACTGATGTCACACCATGTGAACAACAGACGGTGAATGAATGTACTTACTGATGTCACACCATGTGAACAACAGACGGTGAATGAATGTACTTACTGATGTCACACACTGTGAGCAACAGACGGTAAATGACTACTTACTGACGTCACACACTGTGAGCAACAGGCGGTGAATGAATGTACTTACTGATGTCACACAATGTGAACAACAGACTGAGAATGAATGTACTTACTGATGTCACACCATGTGAACAACAGACGGTGAATGAATGTCCTTACTGACGTCACACTATGTGAACAACAGGCGGTGAATGGATGTAATTACTGATGTCACACTGTGTGAACAACATACGGTAAATGAACGTACTTACTGATGTCACACCATGTGAACAACAGGCGATGGATGAATGTACTTACTGATGTCACACCATGTGAACAACGGACGGTGAATGAATGTACTTACTGATGTCACACCATGTGAACAACAGACGGTGAATGGATGTACTTACTGATGTCACACCATGTGAACAACAGACGGTGAATGAATGTACTTACTGACGTCACACTATGTGAACAACAGACGGTGAATGGATGTACTTACTGACGTCACACCATGTGAACAACAGACGGTGAATGAATGTACTGCTACCCCTACGTTTGGTCGGTAACCTGCATTATATCCAACCATGTCCTTGTTTTCAGTCTGGTTGTTTAACTGAAGCCGTTGGCTCGACTGAAGTCGTTGGCCCTGAACGTTCAGTGCTGTTGAGAGTGTGCTGAACAGCCTTGATGGAATTTGACTGAACTGGGTCGGCAACGTTCTCTAAATCTGAAAACCCAACGGCGGTCCTTAACTGCGCATGGTCGACGACGGCGTTCGCTTCTTCGCCGATCGCCGCGTCTTTTTCTGCACGCTGCAAAGAGTCTGTCCTTTCCACGACGGTCGTCAACGTGGTGCTTCCGACAGAATTTGTATCTTCTGTTGTGACTGTACCTCTCGATTCCGACACCCCTGTGGCGTCGACGGTCTTCTCCGGTTCAATGTGCTCACCACGATCCACGAGCTCAGAAAAGTTCTTGGAAGCCGCACCCGATCCCGCAACACTGGCGTTTCCTTGAGGCACGGACTGAAAATTCCCCGGGTCGTGATTGGCCGAGGAGGCCGGGGAGGCCGGGCAGGCGGCCTCCGAATCCAGCATGGTGCAGGTCTGGAGCCCCGGGCTGAACACCAGGCCGTATGGACAGACCCCCAGCACCGAGGTCCCGTCGCCGGAGCACTGGAAGAACAGGTTGCAGATGCGCGGGTGGGGGTGGATGCTCCCTCCTTTGAACTCACAAGGCTGTAGGTCCTCTGGAACACACAGCGCGGCCAGTTGTGTGGAGGGTGTGCCAGTAGTAGTAGTAGTAGTAGTAGTAGTAGTAGTAGTAGTAGTAGCAATAACATCATCATCAACAGCTGCAGAAGCAACAGTAGTAGTAGTAGTAGTAGTAGTAGTGTCAATGTTATTTTTGATACACCATAGTAGTAGTAGTAGTAGTAGCAACATCAACAGCAGCAGCAGTATATGCAACAGCAGCAGCAGCAGCAGCAGTAGTAGTAGTAGTAGTAGTAGTTGTTGTTGTTGTTGTTGTTGCAGTGTAAATGTTATTTCTGATACATCAGAGTAGTAGTAGTAGCAACATCAGCAGCAGCAGAAGCAACAGTAGTAGCAGTACTATTACTAGTAGAAGTGTCAATGTATTTTATACAGAAACAGAATAGCAGTAGTAGTAGTAGTGGTAGCAACAGCAGCAGCAGTTACAATAGCTAGTATTAATGTCAATGTTATTTCTGATACAACAGCAGTAGTTTTAGTAGTAGTAGTAGTAGTCGTTATCGTTGTTGTCGCAGTAGTAGTTGTAGTAGTAGCAACCAAGGTTCTAAAAACTGCAGCAGCACCAACAGCAGTGGTATTAGCAGCGGCAAAGAGTAGCGGTAGAAACAGCACCAGCATCATAAGTAACCATTAAAACTCGTCAGCCATGTAGATGGTTTTGTTCTTGTTTGTACCAGCTGCAAGAATGAATGATATGGATACTTATATAGCGCCTATCCGCGGTCGGAGACCAAACTCTAAGCGCTTTACAAACACGGGGTCATCTGCACAGGAGGCCGCCCACCTGGGTAGAGCCGGCTGCCAGAGGAAGTAGCAGTTGTAGTAATGTCACTAACTGTGGCATCAACACATCTTTGAATTGTAGTCTTGAGATCAGCCCCATTCACATGTAATATGCGGTTTCTGTTCAAACGTGTGTGTGTGTGTGTGTGTGTGTGTGTGTGTGTGTGTGTGTGTGTGTGTGTGTGTGTGTGTGTGTGTGTGTGCAGTGCGTGCATGTGTGAGTATGCACACGTTTTTTTATATTGATATGCACTTGTATGTATCCTAATTGCTACTGTACCTGTGTTTGTGTATGATTTTCGATTTATGTTCGTACCTTGCTATGTACTATCCCCCCCCCCCCCCCCCCAATATTCCTTGTGACCCCGGTACACTTGGTAATAAAGACAATTCTATTCTATTCTATTCTATAAGTCAGCAGTGATTACAACGATCTCTCTGTCACCAAGCAAATAATGTCTGTCGAAAGTTTCGGAACACACGTTTGACAAACATTACTTTCGATTTATCATTTTCTGGCAGAAAAAAGTTGACTTTGAAAGTTGACTTTTTTCTTCTTCTTCTTCTTCAGTTCTGTTAAGAAAATATTGAGCGTGTAAAGATACTTGGTGGCCCGAAATTACTGAAATTCGTACGCGCATTAAAAATGAAAGAAAGAAAAGAAAAGAAAGAACAAAAGACTAATATCACTCTCAGATTTACCACTGCCATGACGATCATGTGTGCGTACTATTCATACCTGTCTCTTATAAAACTATGACATGAATCGCAACAAAATAATGCTAAGGAACATGACAGGATATACTGAACAAATGTCGAATCATTACGTGTGATCGCACCTTTATTTCAGCAGCCTTACAATGACCTGCATGTCATATATGATATTCTGTGCTAGCATTGTATTTGTATTTATTTGTATTTCTTTTTATCGCAACAGATTTCTCTGTTTGAAATTCGGGTTGCTCTCCCCAGGGAGAGCGCGTCGCTATACTACAGCGCCACCCATTTTTTTTTTTTTGTATTTTTTCCTGTGTGCAGTTTTATTTGTTTTTCCTATCAAAGTGGATTTTTCTACAGAATTTTGCCAGGAACAACCCTTTTGTTGCCGTGGGTTCTTTTACGTGCGCTAAGTACATCCTGCACACGGGACTTCGGTTTATCGTCTCATCCGAATGACTAGCGTCCAGACCACCACTCAAGGTCTCAAGTGGAGGGGGAGAAAATGTTGGCGGCTGAGCCGTGATTCGAACCAGCGCGCTCAGATTCTCTCGCTTCCTCGGCGGACGCGTTACCTCTAGGTCATCACTCCACTCATTGTAAATAAAGGGTCGGTGCCGGCCATCTTACCTAGGCGCTTTGCTGATTCTGTTACCAGCAACATGGTGGAGAGGTCAGCCAGAAAAAAAAATAATAGAAAATTAGAGGTTACAGAAACAAGAAGAAAACAAGAGAGGCAAGGCCTTCAAGACTCACTTGTGATACGCTTAAAAAAAATCCAAGCTTTTTATGTATTGAGTATAATTTCAAAATGTAATGTTTAAGATGAGAAAGATCAGTTTAAAGCAAATTAAGTCCCCTAGCATTAATTACAGAGTAATTTCCCTTTTTTACTATCTGCACCAAAACGTTTGCAAAATAAATAAAACTTCCATGCTTAGCAAAAGAAGTTCCTGTTTGAACAAAAAATGATAATAATGACTGCTCTTGTTGTTGGGTCAGAATATCAGATCAAAGTGCCAAGTTTAGAGAATACAAAAATTTTAAATATAACAGTAAATGCAGTTTGCATATAATTAGGCTTTTTTTTCTTTTTTTTTCTTTTTTTGTGCCCCATCCCAGAGGTGCAATATTGTTTTAAACAAGATGACTGGAAAGAACTGAATTTTTTTCTATTTTTATGCCAAATTTGGTGTCAACTGACCAAGTATTTGCAGAGAAAATGGCAATGTTAAAGTTTACCACACACACACACACACACACACACACACAGACAAGCGAACACCGGGTTAAAACATAGACTCACTTTGTTTACACAAGTGAGTCAACAAAATAAAAGCTCATTCTTTGTAAGAGCAGCATTGAATGGAACAACCTGAGCGACGACCAACTGCTGGCTGGCAGTGAGGATGCATGACCACCATCACAGTGACAGCAGCATGCACGCTGTGTAGAACGCTACACGGCTACATCCTTGTTGTGTATATAGCCGAACAGGCTCCTATAACGTAGGGCCTACCCCATCATAGTCAAAAGTCATAGTCAAATGGACATGACTTCTAGTTTATCATGCAAAGAATGGATCCATAATAACCCAGCTTCCATTTGCATGTTGTTGTTTTTGTTGGGTCTTTTGGGGTTTGTTTTTTTTATTACAAAAGGAACAAATCAACGAAAATAATGCAATCTCGGCCCTGATTTTTGTTTAAAATAAAATGAAAAAAAAACAACCAAAAATCCCTCACCTGGGTCCACATCCGAAAAGAAGTCCACATTCTGTGAATCGTCGTCACAGTTCGTCACTTCTTGTACACACACCTTCCGGTCCAGATCGAAAACGAGGTGAGGACCGCACGTGAGGGCGATGGAACGACCGTGGAGGCACTGCACAAACAGCGAGCAACTGCCCGGATGGCGGTAGTACGTCTCGCTTTCCCCGCTGGCGCAGGGGTGGAAGGGGTTGCTGGGAGAGGCGGCTGCGGTCTGCTTTTTCTTTGTGGCGAAGACTGAGTTGTCTTGGTTAACCGAAGACTCTGTTTCTTCCGAGAGACAAACACAGTCTGAATGAATGAGGATGACCGCCGGAAATGGAGTAATGGAGTATGGCTGCCTAAACTGCGGGATTAAATTAAATGATCGTGCGTGTAAAAGCCCACTCGTACATGTGAGTGAACTTGGGAGTTGCAGCCCACGAGTGCAGAAGAAGAAGAAGAGGGACAAGGAGAATATTATGAAGAGGAGGAGGAGGAGGAGAAGGAAGGAGACGAGGAGGAGGAGGAGGATGAAGAGGAAGACTGGGCGGAGCGGAATGAGGAAGGCGTAGGGGTGGGGGGGGGGGAAGATAATCACGATAGCCCTGTTTTCAAGACACCCTCAGAGAGCGGAAAGATATAATAAAAACGTAAAAAATAAATAAATAAATAAATAAATAAATAAATAAACAGGTGGAGTACACAGGTGGCGCGAATGTCGCTCACATTTGATGGTTGTGAGTCCTACCAAAAAGCATCGGATATCTTTATTCTGTTCCAAGAGAAAACTGTTTTGGTGACTTTTAACGTAAACAACAACAAACAAGCAAACAAACAAAAACATTTATCTTATGACAATGCCAACGAGAAACAAAAGTGAGAAAACGCATTGCATTTCTTTGTTCATAACAATCTTCTTTTGTTTTTTGTTCAGCTGAATTTTGTTTATTTTTCCTCTTGTTATGCTCAGTCACCTAAGTTTGAACACACATAATCATCAAAGACAAGAAAATTGAATCCCATAATTATGCGACAGAAATTATTATGATAAGATATCACGGAGAATGCATACATTTTGCAATTGCAGGAATGTAAAAGAAAATCGCTCCTCGAAACTTCATGAAAACAAATCCAGAATATGAATTATTATGACGTGCGTGTTGAGATGTATACCCATCTGAGTATTCTTTAACATTAAGCATTGAAATAAGACTTTTCTTATTGGTAAATTTCGTTTTTTGATTAATTTAGTTTTTCTTATATAGGTATATCGAGTCCATGAGGCTGGAAATACAGACTGTCATGCTCTTTGACCTAATTTTGTTCATGAACATATTTTGTTCCATATTTTACCTTGACTTATGTTTCCCAAGTAAACAAAGAGTTCGATCGTAATATACCTATTCTCGTAGAAACCATGACATGATATCTATGACATAGTATCTTTCACCCGTTGATTTTTTTTCCCACAGAATCTTTTTCCCATGGGGTGCAACGTTTTATTTCACCCAAATCTGCCCATGCACACACCACGATTTCTACATTCACGAACTTTTCACCTGGTCACGAAAGTTCGTTTCTTTCTTTCTTTGTTTTAATGGAAAACAAAGTTTCCTGCTTTGGCGTACCTTCCGAAAAGGATTTAAAACATTCCACACTTAACAGTGTATGCTTACTCGATTTTTGTAAGGATTTGTATATAATTATGAGATTATTTGTATAGACACAAATTAATACTTCTACGCTTTGAACTGATTTTGAATTAATACATTCTCTGTGCATCCACCTGAATCATTTCGTCTTCTAATAGTGTGTGTGTGTGTGTGTGTGTGTGTGTGTGTGTGTGTGCACGCGCGCGCGCACGTGTGCATGTGCGTGCGTGCGCATGTGTGCTTGTATGCGTGCGCACGTGCTTGCGCGTTTGTGAGCAGGCGCTCATGCGAGTGATTGTATGCGAGCATGTTCATTCGTAGTTGCATGTAGTTGCATGTGTATGATTTATGTCTCCACACGTCTGTCTGTTTTGCACTGTATTAGTTGGGCCGATAGCAAAGTATTGGCTGTATTATGTGGTTTCTCTATTGCAATGAGAAATCATTTACAGCTTAGTCCTTTGTGAAGGACTATGATTCTCAAAAAAGAAGGCAAAATTGCACTGGCAGCCGTGGGGGTTAGTTGGCCTTTGTGAACCATCCCAACGCCGACTGTCCTAAAAACCCGAGAGAGTGGGGATGTAACTTGGGCAAGACACTCTCCACTATAATCAAATTCTAGCCCAGATAGTCGGGACAGCAGTTACCTCCTCTGCTGTTCTGATGCTCACAGTTGAACACGACTGACTATCATATATTATCGTATGTCAGCCTGCTTACTTGTAGAGCTGGTCACCATCCTGCTGGTAGTCAGTTCTGGACTGCGGGCATTCCGGGCTGAAAATCGGGGACTTTGCGTCGTCTGCTCAACGCTGATGTCCACTTCGCTTAACTGTGAAAACACACACACACACACACACACACACACACACACACACACGCACACACACACACACACACACACACACACACACACACACACACACACACACACACACACACACACACGCTTATAACCACTCGTGTCATCCCCTTTAATTTCACCTACTCCCTCCGAACCTCCTCTCTTGCTTTCGCTTTCTTTCTCTTCCTTTTACAATGCCCAAAGCCCCCCACCCCCTCCCATCGCCCCTCTTTTCTCGTTTCTCCCCCGCCCCCCCCCCCCCCCCCCCCCCCCCCAAATAAACAACAACAACAAAAAAACCCTCATTTATTATCATATTATGTTTTGTGTGTTTCTGTCTTTCTTGTACATATGCTGTGATCACCATGCAAGTTTGTTTTTTTTTTGTTTTTTTTTTTTGTTTTTTTTTTGTTGTTGTTTTTTTTGCTGCCCCATCATCTGCACCGTTTCAGTTGCATTACTCCCACGCCGCTCATTTAGATTCCCCCATACACGGCCACACCCGGGTTCGTCCGTCGCAGTTCCAGCGTCGGCGGTCCACAGGGAACCATCGATGTTAGGTACCATGCATGTATTTTGTTTTCATTATTTTTAGTATTGCGTGATGTAGACACGAGTTTGGGCAGGCACTACATGAACCTCCCCCCCCCCCCGCCCCCCCCCCCCCCCCCCAAACAAAAAAAGAAAAGAAAAAAAGAAAAGAAGAAACACAAAAAAAACGCACCACGGCAAATCTGTTTTCCTCGGAAATTGATTGATTGATATGGATACTTATATAGCGCCTATCCTCGGTCGGAGACCAAGCTCCATGCGCTTTACAAACACAGGGTGATTTGCACACAACAGACTGCCTACCTGGGTAGTGCCGACTGACGGCTGCTACCGGGCGCTCATCATTCGTTTCCTGTGCTATTCAATCAGATAATTATGAGAAATGAGATAAATTCTGTTGTCTTGTCTTGTCTTGTCTTGTCCTGCTTTCCTCACCTGAAACGGCAGGTCGTGGACGGAAATGACGTTATCCTCAGTCTGATGGCTGCTGAGAGCGGAAGAGGCGAGGACCTTCAAAATGGCGTCCTCCGTCTGGTTGTAAGAGTCAGTTGCCTCCGGCGTGCTCGGCTTGTCGAAGTAAAGCAACACACTGAGCTTGCCCTTCCTGCTTGGACATAGAACAAGTGTGTATTATATATATATATATATATAGAGAGAGAGAGAGAGAGAGAGAGAGAGAGAGAGAGACACACACACACACACACACACACACACACACATATATATATATATATATATATATATATATATATATATATACATACACACACACATACACATATATATTGTGAACTATAATTCGTGGAGTTACCAGTTTGGTTTGTCGTAGTGGTGGTTGCACACGATCACTGAGATTCAGAGAGAGAGAGTGAGAGTGAGAAAGAGAGATGTGTACATAGACAATTGAAGGAATATTTAGAACATTCTATATTTACGTAGTAGAAGACGTCATGTAAGGTCAGAAAGATTACGTCACCTGTTATAAGTGTAGTCTGTGACCAAGCTGTCGGGTGATAGGGAAAGTTCAGATTAAAAAAAAAGTGTTTAACAAAATAGGTGTTGGTTTTCAACTGTATTTCATTCATTTCATATATATATATAGGGGGGTGGGGGGAGCAGGGAAAGGGGGTGAGGGTGGAGAAATGATAACGGGAGGATTCCGAGAGAAGTGGGCAGAACGAGGAAAAAGAAAAAAGAAGGAGGTAGGAAGGCGGAAAGCTAAAGGGAAGTGACACTTTAAAACTCTCTCCATACGAACGGCGAAAGAGACGACGTTAACAGCGTTTCATCCCAGTTACCATCATCAAAATATTGCAAGCGGAACGCTCTTATACTGAAGAGGTGAATGTTGACAAAGAATACCACAGTTCTGACGACGGAAGCTAAAGGTTGGGTCATTCAGACACCCACTGGACATCCGAGGGGTCTGTGTAGAGGAGAAGAGAGGACTGGCCGTACTGAGTGAGTTAAAAAAAAAAGAAAGTTGAAAGGTTTCAAGTAAATCCCATGGGGCCTTTTACGACCATCGGGGGGCAGTGAAACTCATACCCGACTGTGTCTAGAGCTCAGCGTTCCGTTGGAAGGCGGGCCGGGGGGGGACCAAACTTACTATCCCTCCGCGATATCAACCTTAACCAACCAGTCAGCTAACACCCCCACCACCACCGCCCACCCCCCACCCCCACACGCCCCCCCCTTTTCAGACCAGGGTGGAGTGAGGAAAATCGGAGTACAGTGCCTTTCCCAAGGGCACAACCACCATGCTGAAGCGAAGAGTGGGGTCTGGAACCCTGATCACTGGTGAACAGTGGGGACAGAAGTACAGCGTCTGACCGATCCTGCCACGATTCTTCTTCACTAATCGGGGTCTTTTCTTCTTCTTCTTCTTCTTTTTTTTTTTTTTTTTTTTTGTATTGAAGTTTATATTGTTTTATACTGAACTACCATCATCATCATTACCAGAATTTTTTTGCACATTCATACAAGTCACTGTAGACGAAATACCCAGTTTACATATGAGTAAACAATTACAGAGCACTACAGCGATAAGTCACTTCAGTTTCTTAACAAAAAGTAAATAAATGAATAGAAAAAAAGACACACATAGCCATACAAACAATAAATATTCCTCAAAAACTGTGAGCCCGTTAAAAAGGATCTGCACTAATACGCAATTCAATAATTAAACTGATACATGATCAATAACCCAAGGGTATCCCAGCACTGCATAATCATGCTGGATTATTAACAGGGTTGATTCACGGATAACTTTAGACTATTGGTATACCAGCACTGCATATGCTGGATTATTAACAGGGCTGCCTCATGGATAACTTTAGACTATCGGTATCCCAGCACTGCATATGATGGATCATTAAGAGGGATGCCTCGCGGATAACTTTAGACTATCGGTATCCCAGCACTGCATATGATGGATCATTAAGAGGGATGCCTCGCGGATAACTTTACACTATCGGTATCCCAGCACTGCATATGATGGATCATTAAGAGGGATGCCTCGCGGATAACTTTACACAATCAGCATCCCAGCACTGCCTAATTATGCTGGATTATTAACAGGGTTGCCTCACGGATAACTTTAGACTATCGGCATCCCAGCACTGCCTAATTATGCTGGATTATTAACAAGGTTGCCTCACGGATAACTTTAGACTATCGGCATCCCAGCACTGCCTAATTATGCTGGATTATTATCAGGGTTTCCTCACGGATAACTTTAGACTGTCGGTATCCCAGCATTGCATATGCTGGATCATTAACAGGGCTGCCTCATGGATAACTTTAGACTATCGGTATCCCAGCACTGCATACGCTGGATTATTAACAGGGTTGATTCATGGATAACTTCAGACTATCGGCATCCCAGCACTGCCTAATTATGCTGGAATATTGACAGGGTTTCCTCACGGATAACTTTAGACTATCGGCATCCCAGCATTGCATATGCTGGATCATTAACAGGGCTGCCTCATGGATAACTTTAGACTATCGGTATCCCAGCACTGCATACGCTGGATTATTAACAAGGTTGCCTCACGGATAACTTTAGACTATTGGTATCCCAGCACTGCATATGATGGATCATTAAGAGGGATGCCTCACGGATAACTTTACACTATCGGTATCCCAGCACTGCATATGATGGATCATTAAGAGGGATGCCTCACGGATAACTTTACACTATCGGTATCCCAGCACTGCATATGATGGATCATTAAGAGGGATGCCTCGCGGATAACTTTACACAATCAGCATCCCAGCACTGCCTAATTTTGCTGGATTATTAACAGGGTTGCCTCACGGATAACTTTAGACTATTGGTATCCCAGCACTGCCTAATTATGCTGGATTATTAACAGGGTTGCCTCACGGATAACTTTAGACTATCGGTATCCCAGCACTGTATAATTATGCTGGATTATTAACAAGGTTGCCTCACGGATAACTTTAGACTATCGGCATCCCAGCACTGCCTAATTATGCTGGATTATTAACAGGGTTGCCTCATGGATAACTTAAGACTATCGGTTGCGTTGTCCGAACTAGCTGGGGACTGAGTTCTTCTTTTATAGTTTTGATTATGACCATCCAGCTTGTTAAGCAAATTGTGCCATTGTTGTTGGTGGTGGTTGTGGTGGTGGTGATATGATTTATGGTGATCTTGCAGTTGTTTGGAAGAAAAAAAGCAGTGTTGATGGAGATGTTTGCGTTCGTGCGTGTGCGTGCGTGCGTGCGTGCGTGCGTGCGTGCGTGCGCGCGCGCGCGCGCGCGCGTGTGTGTGTGTGTGTGTGTGTGACAGATCCTTCAGAAATGATATCTAAAATAAAGTCTCATCTCTCTCTCTCATTTTCTTTCACACACACACACACACACACACACACACACACACACACACACACACACACACACACACACTTTAGACAGAGATTAAGACGTTTATGTAAAAAAAAAAAAAATTGGTGTGACTGTTACATTCGAAACACTTACTGCACGGAAGCAATTTCGCAACCTCGGTATGTATCCGACAACTCACTCCTCTGGTAAAAAGAGTTGATCTGAAACCAACATACAGTCAGACATGTCATCATCATCATCATCATCATATCATCATCATCATCATCATAATAGCAGTCATATTAATGATATTCCTCCTCCCCCTTCTCGCACTACTACTACTACGACGACGACGACGACGACTACTACTAATAATACTACCAATAGTACTGTAAATTTTATATAGCACATATCCTCTGAATAGGGCTTTAGGCGCTTCACACAAAATATAAATGAATAAATACAAATAAACAGATAAACTAGTGAACAAAATCACATTGAGGCATACACATAGCCTATTTTTGCATAAAAACAACAACTGCAGTCCAAGGGGAAAAGAAAAAAAAGGTTACAGCCACAACGTAAGATAAGTCAGTCGGTATCAGTTTTTACCATGATGATGGAGTCTCCCGTCGGACCGACGGATGAGTAGGCAGGCAGGCTTATCTGTCGGTGTGTGTCCTCAATTGGGAGAAGAGGCCGATTCTGGATGCGCAGCACTTCCCACAGGTGTTGCAAGGGAAAACGTCTCCAGAAGTTGAGCCCTGCTTCCTTCGCTCACGCTTCTCCTTAATGGCCAGCCTTCTCTTGTTTTCAAACGTCTTTATGCCACTAGAGCACAGCATCCTCCAGCGAGAGCGGTCAAGGGCATCAGTTTCCCAGGAAGCGATGTCTATGTCACAGGCTTTGAGGTTTGTCTTCAAGGTGTCCTTGAAGCGCTTGCAGGGTCTTCTATGTTCGCGGTGGCCTTCCTTCAGCTGGCAATACAAGAGCATCTTCGGGATCCTGCTGTCTGTCATGCGGACAACGTGTCCTGTCCAGCGTAGCTGACACTGGATCAGCAGGCTTTCGATGCTGGGCAGGCCGCTCCTCTCTAGGACCTGGAGGTTGGAGACCCTGTCTTGCCACTTTATGCCGAGGATCTTTCGTAGGCATCTCTGGTGAAACTGCTCAAGTTGTTGAATGTGACGGTATCAGTTTTTACCAAAGCACTCACACAAAAGACCCCCTATACACAAGGTATAGGCTCGCAGGACTTTAGCTCATACCCTAAAACGCACCACCCTTCTAATCACACTGACGCAGACAGACGTACGCGCGCACCCCCCTCAACCCCCCCCCCTCCCCCCCCTCACACACAGAGACACACAAACATACACAAGAATTAAAGAGCACTAAAACAGCCAGAGTGTGATGGTGAAAATAATGATGATGACTATGATAATAATAATAATAATAATAATAATAATATCTTCTTCTTCTTCTTCTTCTTCTTCTTCTTCTTCTTCTTCTTCTTCGTTCGTGGGTTACAACTCATTCCCACGTTCACTCGTATGTACACGAGTGAGCTTTTACGTGTATGACCGTTTTTACCCCGCCATGCAGGCAGCCATACTCCGTTTTGGGGAGTATAACAACAACAACAACAACAATAGTAATAATAATAACGATGATGATGATGATGATGATGCTGATGATGATGCTGATAATTCAGTTCCAGAAGACTCAAAACTCGAGACTCAAATGGCTTGATGACGTAAGCATATGCTCACATGACATGGATCACGACAATAATGTATCCAACTACCGATGATTAAACCGATCCCTGCTGAAAACAAATGCACCAGAACATATGAAAAATTCTCTTTCACCCTCTCCGATACACAAATACGCGCGCGCGCGCGCGCACACACACACACACACACACACACACACACACACACACACACGAGAGAGAGAGAGAGCTACAGGAAATGGATGGGGACACGGATAAACGGGATTAGAATTTACGTATGCTGGAACATGTGGCCATCAGCCCAGGAGGTAATAATAGTGGTA
>NC_134888.1:33572080-33579580 GCF_041734735.1 Babylonia areolata | reverse complement strand
CGTGGGCGTCAGGTTCTAGGTCTCTGCTGCGCCTGTAGCGCTGGTCCGGCGTGTCTTCCGGTATGGGCGACAGTAATCCGGAAGTGACGTTGGAGCTGGGCTCGAAACGAGACTGGTGAGCGGAAGTGGGTGATGACGTCGTTGTCTCTTCCGTGACATATTCCGGGTGCCATCGTGTTGGCTGCAGACCAAAAATAAGTCAATGAATGAATTAATGAATGAGCAAATAGGTAAATGAAATGTGCGACACTGTCAACTTCGTTCACTTCAGGTTTTAGGAATGGACATGCTGCCACAAGACAGACTAGCAGTCAGAGACAGAAAGAGACACAAATGTATTTCCTGAAAGAAGAGACAGAAAGAGAGAGACAGACAGACAGACAGAGAGAGACAGACAGAGACAGAGAGAGACAGATATTCAGATTCAGGCAGACAGACAGACAGACAGATAGACAGACAAACAGACAAGATAGACAGACAGGTAGACAGACAGACAGACAGACAGACAGATAGATAGATAGATAGATAGATAGATAGATAGATAGATAGATAGATAGGGGCATATTAAAAAAAACACCCACCCAGCTACTTCTTGACCGTATCACATTAGTCCAGAACACATAGCGATGGTGAGGGATGTCTGAATACCACTTCATCTCGCTCCCAACCTTGTTTCCTTGCTATTGTATTTTTCTTTTGTGTGTGTGTGTCTGTGTGTGTGTGTGTGTGTGTGTGTGTGTGTGTGCGTGTGTGTGTGTGTGCGTGTGTGTGTGTGCGTGTGTGTGTGTGTGTGTGTGTGTGTGTGTGTGTAATATTTATATATATATTTGTGTGTGTGTGTGTGTGTGTGTGTGTGTGTGTGTGTGTGTGTGTGTGTGTGACGTTTAGATAGATAGGTAGATAGACAGACAGACCCACCGACAGATTCTTTTTTTTTTTTTTTTTTTTTTTTTTTTTTTTTTTGCTGCCCCATCATCTGCACCGTTTCAGTGGCATTACTCCCACGCCGCTCATTTAGATTCCCCCATACACAGCCACACCCGCGTTCGTCCGTCGCAGTTCCAGCGTCGGCAGTCCACAGGGAACCATCGATGCCAGGTCGCCAGGAGGCCACACACCAGAGGAGACCCTGCACTGCTGCTGAGTCACTTCGGTGGTGTTCAGTTGTGCCTGTTCTGTTTTTTTTAACGTACTTAGGACACCACCTACTAAGCCCCCTACTAACGACAATAATGGCTTAGTCGCGGAGCCAGACTGAGTGAGCGTCCCTCCCAGAGTGGAGACCGCCACCACGTCCCTCAAACAACAGCCCCCCATGAATCTGCCGACACTGACGACATTGACAGGACTCACCCCAAGCACGGAAGTGGAGCGGTATCGAAACTGAGGTCACCATGAGAGCAGGGCATGAAAGGCCACAGACTTTGAGACTATTTTGTTTATATTGATGACGATGAAGGAGCAGGAGGATGACGATGATGATGACGATGTTGCTATAGAGGTCCATTTTGGTTTGGGACTGCGTGACAAGGCTGTACTCTACGCTTCCTGTCATAATGATATCCCGGCGTTAACCAGGCCCGAGAGATACAGACACTTGCAGTGTTGGTCAGGTAATTAGAGCAACACACCCAAAGACGCATCCTTGAAGCGGATGACACTCGACTGTGTGGTCCCAGTCTCCCCATTTAAGCCCACAGCACACTCAACTCTGGGTAGGAGCCGGCCACGGGCCGAAAAACCCACCTCCGCTGGGATTCGAACCCGCGTCCTCCCAGCCGTCAGTCCGCGACGCTAACCACTTCGCCACGGCGGCTGGTTACCGACAGATTCTTATACTCAGACAGACAGACGGACGGACAGATAGATGGGTAGGTAGATAGATAGATAGACAGACAGACAGATAGATAGATAGCGCATTTTGGATCAGTGTGTACGCTTCGACACCTTCCCTGAAACTGAATGTAGACAATTCCAGAAAGTAATGCACAGTACAGATGAGACGGAACAAGCAGGGCCTATCTGCATGCTTGGTATGTTTGATGTGGTTGGGAATCAATACCTTGTCAGGTAGGTAAACAGTTTGAAAGCTTTTTGCAACCTTTGGCGAAGTGTTTTTTTTTTTGTGGTTTTTTTTATCTGTACACACGCTCGTACACACACACACACACACACACACACACACACACACACATCCGCGTCACTTACTTCTTCGCATTTCACATCTTCGCATCTCTGATACCGTACTTTGGCCGGCACTATGTACCACATGTTGATCTCCACTGACGTCCAGGAAAAACAACTTCGCGCAAAAGATTCCACACTAACGTGCAAAATGCTTGCTTCCTCACGTTAACGATTCAAAACACCGGCGTTTAAAATACTTTGCCACGTTAACGATCACACACCCTTCCTGTACCGTGGAGATGGCGATAGAGCAATACTTTACACTGTCTCAGTTCGCGATTTTACAGCAACGTTTTATGTCCACATCGAATATGCACAACGCTAGAAATGAAGTTTATCCTTTCCTTTCTTCGTTTTAGTTTTTAACTTGCTATTTCACCAACTGTCTCCCGACGATGATATATAATAATATAATATTATCCTGCGAAGTGAGAGCCAATGGGAAACCACTTACAGCTTAGTCTTTTGTGATGGACTATGACTCTCAAACTAGGAGGCAAAATTGCACTGGCTCTTAGTATTGCAGCCTTGTGGACTAGTTGGCCTTTTTGGAACCATCCCAACGCCGACTGTCCTAAAACCCTCTTGGCCGAGAGAGTGGGGATGTACTTGGGCAAGACACTCTCCACTATAATCAAATTCTAGCCCAAATAGGCGGAACAGCAATTGCCTCTGCTGTTCTGATGGTCATAGTCGGACACGACTGACTACCATATATATATATATATATATATTATCCTGCGAGTTACGATTTGGCTGAAAGATAAACTGGATATTTTGCTAGATGATAGAAGGACTGCTGGTAAATCTCTGATTTTAAGTCCCAAACGTCCGTGTTTTCAGCTTTCTTCAACTGATGTATCACAAAGAATCCAGAACAACGTATACTAACCAAACGTAGGGCCAACTTTGCGATGTCTTTCAAAAACCGCAAGCTGCAACAATTCCTCAGGATTCAGTCTTGAAAAGCAAAAAGTCCTTCCAACATGTATTGTTTATACTTCCGAGTTTCCCCCCCAAAAGAAGAAAATCTCTAAACGCAAAGAAATTTAAATCAAAGATAAGAACATTTCACAGACATAGCTCAGTGTTGAACATCAGTGATTTGTAGCACGCTTCGTTAGTTTTGTATTCTTTGTGGGTTTTTTTTTATGTTCTTTTCTTTTTAATTATTTAGATTCCAGATGAGGATACTAAAATTTTTGTTAACACCATGAAATGAAAAAAACAAACCTGAACCAACAATTCGGTTTTGGATTCTTATTATATATATATATATATATATATATATATATATATATATATATATATATATATAATCAGAACAAACTTATGTTTATAAACCTGCGCATGTGTGGAAAAGCTACAGGGTGTTCGCTCTGCGTCCTCTGAAGACAAGACATACACATTAATTTTATTTTATACTGGCTGACGGAAACACGGTCATCGATGCCGATAGCGATAACATCAATGGACGACATCCATCTCTTGCAAAGCACTGGAGCGAACCAAAACAGCTTCTTGTGCGTGGGAGATGGAAGAAGGAGGAGGGTGGTGGTGGTGGTGGTGGTGGGAGGGAGGGAGGGATCGGCGACCTTGAGTTATTGTTCCTGCTTGGTTTCTGACGTATTTCCTTTCGGGAAACTTAACGACGAAGAAAATAGTTATATGCACGGAGTAGGGGAAGGCGAAAAGAACTATAACGAAGTAAAAGCACACGTGGTAAGAATGAAGAGAGAAAGAGAGATTCTCGTGTGTGTGTGTGTGTGTGTGTGTGTGTGTGTGTGTGTGTGTGTGTGTGTGTGTGTGTGTGTGTGTGTGTGTGCGTGCGTGCGTGCGTTCGTGCGTGTGTGTGTGTGGGTGGGTGGGTGGGTGGTTGGGTTGTGTATACACAAGTCAAGGTCGTCCACGTTCGCATGCATGTATATATAGAAAGGGGTGGGGGGGAGGGGGGGGGGGGGGGGGGGAGTTTAAAATTCCTTCATTAGTTCTCATATTAGCCATATTTCCTACCTGCCTACCTAAATACATACATATAAAGATATAGAGATAACCGGATTAAGGGTGAAGATGAATACAGCAGATGTTTGTGTGCGTGCCTGCGCGCCCGTGTGTGTGTGTATCTGTGTGCCTACGTGAATAGCGCGAGGACGTGTGTGTGTGTGTGTGTGTGTGTGTGTGTGTGTGCATGCATACATGTGTGTATGCGGGTGCGTGCGTGTGTGTGCGAATGTGCACAAATGTATTTCTGCCATTGCACGTGTTGACCATTCAAGTGACCGAGCGAGCAGCTTTCACCTCTCTCTCTCTCTCTCGCCTTTCTGGACATGAATATATTTGAGATCTCTGATCCTATCATTGATTTTACATCGTCCACTCTGACAATCAAGGCCAACCATCTCTTTCCAATACTCCTCCAACACCTTCTCTCTCTCCCTCCTCGACTGCAGATGAAATGTTTCTCCATGGCCTTTCGTGATGTCATCAATGACGTCAGAGTCATACGCACGTCATCGTGTTTGACGTCACCGACTCATCCATCAATTGTCTGTCATTCAAGGTTTTCCAAACCCTGAGAAAGATCTCAACCGATCTGTACTGTGTGGCTTATTAAGATTCAAGAAGTTCGCACACGATACACATTTAACTCAGGTGTGTGAGAGAGGAACCCGTATTCAAATATCGGTACAACATGAAGCTATATGAGAGATTCTTTCGTGTGTAATTCTTCTTCTTCTTCTTTCCCTTCTCTACCGCCTTCATCCTAGTGAAGATTCTGTAGATTATAAAGGGGGGGGGGGGGGTGCCTGTTGTTTGAGTCACTTGTGGTACGGTTTGCTGGGTCCGGGGATGCTGAGGGGATGGGTGGGGGGTGGGGAGATCAGATTTGGGACTTGAAGCCTTCCAGGGTGGGGCTGAGGGCAGCCTCAGCAGGAAGGCTGTTCCAATCGGATATTGACCTGGGGAAGGACTTTTGTCTGTATAGAGTATAGAGTGGAGTGATGGCCTAGAGGTAACGCGTCCGCCTAGGAAGCGAGAGAATCTGAGCGCGCTGGTTCGAATCACGGCTCAGCCGCCGATATTTTCTCCCCCTCCACTAGACCTTGAGTGGTGGTCTGGACGCTAGTCATTCGGATGAGACGATAAACCGAGGTCCCGTGTGCAGCACGCACTTAGCGCACGTAAAAGAACCCACGGCAACAAAAGAGTTGTTCCTGGCAAAATTCTGTAGAAAAATCCACTTGGATAGGAAAAACAAATAAAAACTGCACGCAGGAAAAAAAAAAAAAAATGGGTGGCGCTCTCAGTATAGTGACGTGCTCTCCCTAGAGAGAGCAGCCTGAATTTCACACAGAGAAATCTGTTGTGATAAAAAGAAATACAAAATACAAAAAAATACAAAATAATGCAGTTGGGGGATGATACGTTGCTGGATGCGACCGTCGGGATCCTTTGGGAGCAGAGGGGTTCTGGGAGGGTTTGTGGCACGTGTTGATGATGAGGCTTCCGTTGTGGAATTTATAAAAGTTCATCAGCCGCGCACTTCTCCTTCGCTCTATAAGGGGGGGACCACTGAAGGGTCTCCAGCATGTCTTGTACACTGGAGGTTTTCCGATGTCGATGGGTGTAAACTGGAGGAATGGACTTGACGCATATAGTGGATGCTTGCTTTATATCTAAAACAACAACAACAACGAAAACAATAACAACGACAATGACAACGACAACAACGACGACAACAAACAACCGACTTCACCGCGTATTGTTTACAAAGCGTTTATCTTCATGCGTTTGTTAAATTTCGTTGTAGCAACCGCAAAATATAAATTTCTTCTTCGTCGTCGTCGTCGTCATTCATGGGCAGCAACGTTCACCGGTATGTACACGAGTGGACTTTTACGGGTATGACAATTTTTACCCCGCCATGTAGACAGCCACACTCCGTTTTCGGGGGTGTGCATGCTGGGTATGTTCTTCTTTCCATAACCCACCGAACGCCGACATGGATTACAGGATCGATTTAACGTACGCATTTGAACTTCTGCTTGTGTATACACACGAAGGGGCTTCAGGCACCAGCAGGTCTGCACATATGTTGACCTGGAAGGTTGGACAAATCTCAACCCTTTACCAACCAGGCGCCGTTACAGAGATTCGAACCCGTGACCCTCAGATTGAAAGTCCAACGCTTTAACCACTAGGCTGCGCCCGTCGATAGAGATTTAAATTGAACGTAAGCCTATCATAACATAAGCTTACCACGAGCTGACAGATTATGCCCTATTGTCAACTGTCAGTAAATTGATTTCATCATGGGGTGACCTTATTATAATATTCTACGGTGACATGAATTGATTCCTCAGCGCTTTCTTCGTCCATGTTCATAATTTATTATTATATTTTTTGTAGACTTGTATCTCGAAATTTTGAGAAAACCGTTGCTTCCAGTATACGTCTAATATATGGCCCACATTAAGGAGAAAAAAATTGAAATAAATGCATTTTGATTTACCTCGATAATGCGCATGATTCACGTGTATTTCAGAGTGACCGTACACACACATATCTGCTGCGCGCGCGCGCACACACACACACACACACACACACACACAGGGCGGAAAAGAACTTCAAAAGAACACAGCACGTGATCTACATTAATTCAGTGTGAGCAGATTCACTTGACGCCTCTGTGAGAGAGACAGAGACAGAGAGAGGAGAGAGAGAGAGAGACAGAGAGAGAGAGAGAGAGCAAAAGAAGAACTGAGTTCGTGATTCAAGTTCAGAGTGAGCATACAAATTCTGTACACACACACACACACACACACACACACACACACGGAGTATAGCTGAGTAAAGCACAGTTTAATACTAACAATAGATTTGAGCAGAGACCTGGGGGTAGGGCATATAGACATGGGGTACACATAGACCTGCTCCCACAACAACAAACCTACAGGAACGATAGAATATTTATGTTATAAATGTATTCACAAATCTGCCCCTTCCTATCTCTGGCTGCCTTCACCTCAACACTCCATCTCGCTCTCTACGATCAGCTTCGGATCCACTCTGTTTACGCATATCCAGATTCAAACACTCGACAGTTGGCCGCCGTTCTTTCTCTGTCTCTGGACCTTGCAGTTGAAATGAACTTCCTCTTTCTCTTCGTCGGGTCTCCGCGCTCAGCTCTTTCAAGTCTGGTCTTAAAACTCACCTATTCCCAAAATAACCTCCCTTCCCTGCCTCTTCCTTGTCTTCAGTTTTTCCAGTTTTAGAGTTATGCATGCGTGTGAATGACTGGTGCGAAAGCGC
>NC_134888.1:33562080-33564580 GCF_041734735.1 Babylonia areolata | reverse complement strand
GCAGATGCCTGACCAGCAGCGTAACCCAACGTGCTTAGTCAGGCCTTGAGAAAAAAAAAGAAAAAAAAGGTGAATAAATAATAGATAAGCTTACATAAATAAATAAATAAATAATAATAATAATAATATAAAAAAGGCAGTAGTAATGATAATAATAATAATAAAATAATAATAAATAAATAAATAAGACAATGATGATAAAGTAAATAAATGTAAAACATCAAGACACACATTCACACATACACCCACACATGCATAACAGATATGCACCAAACATGCAGTTTCACAGAGATGAAAGCACAGTCAGACGGCAGACACAACACAGCAAGACTGACAACGTGACATAACCCGGCGACAACAATACGCACAAGAAAATGTACAACATAACCTGGTACCATTCACAACTGACATAACAGATAGCCTAACCCACACACAACAGACAACATAACCAGACAACACACACACACACACACACACACACACACACACACACTGACACACACACACACACACACACACACACACACACACACACTCACACTCACACACACACACACACACTGACACACACACACACACACACACACACACACACACACACACACACACACACACACACACACACACACACACACACACACACACACACACACACACACACACACACACACACACACACAATACAAGAAGCAACATAACCGGACAACAATAGCCTAGACCGCCGCTGGAGAATTCCGTATTTAATTAAAGAGGCGCGTCACAGAATCTTTTCTTTCAAAGTTGATTGGCTCTCCGAAATTTACAGCAAAAAGAGTGATCGTGAGAGGCAGAACGTGCGAAACAGCAGGGCTTCTGGGTTTGGTTCTTTTGGGGGTTTGGGTTGTTTTGTTTGTTTGTTTGTTTGTTGTTGTTGTTGTTTTGTTTGTTTTGTTTTTTTTCGATTTTTGCTCTTTTTTGTGTGCTCATACGATGGCACTTCATTGACCAGAGTTTGGTTGGCTGCCAACTGAAGAAATGGAACACAGCACATGTTTGATGCGTTTGTCCATGTTGATCAGTCGCCTTTCGCATTGCTCGAATTTCCGAGTAAAAGTTAGACGCGCATGCGCAAGATCCAAGATGGCCGCGGAACTCTCCGGCCACTGAGCTGTCTATGAACATAACACAGAACAGGCAACATTACCGCCACACAAGAAAACAGACGACACAGCCGAACGACTGGTTACAGGAGAGTTACATTTGTATCAACCCGAAGGATATTCACCCCTCACCTTGGACATGCTCTGGGAACCAGCATGGTTGTCTGCCGATTGGCGAAACGACCTTGACCTTTGCGGCACGTGATCCATCGAGACCTGGGGTCAGTGATGGTCAAGGAAGGGTCAGAGGTCACGGGTCACGGATCGCGCACTTGCAGTCACTCACAAAAATCGTGGACTTCGACGCGGCGTGCGAGACGTGACGAACGAGCGAGCGAGTTTCATGTGTCTTTTAATGTGAACAGCTGGTTTTAAACTGCTGCTGGGCTTTTCACTTTCGACAGCTCGCTTGTCCTGTTTTGCTCACTGGTCAGGTTTTCATACTGCAAAAAGAAACACAACAACAACAGTGAAAACAGTTGAAGGAACAACTGTTGAAGATGGCTCAGTTTTCTTTTCTTTTCATTTCTTTTCTTTTGAAATCAACTGCATCTCAAGCCAGGAAAGAGTGCGTGTTGGCAGCTACATACAGTAACGAGAATAGCAACAACAACAACAACAACAACAACAGTACAACAGCTACAACAGCAACGACGACGACGACTTGACAACAGCCGACTGACACTGACAACAACTACACAATTGAACTGACGTCAGCAACGACAACTGACAACAAAAACGTACAAATGCACAACAACTTACACTGAGCAACCTCAACTGACAACAACAAGAACAAGAACAACAACAGAGTTCGTCAATTGTTAACTCTCTCCATACGAACGGCGAAAGAGACGACGTTAACAGCGTTTCACCCCAATTACCATCATCAAAATATTACAAGCGGAAGGCTCTTATACTGAAGAGGTGAATGCTGACAAAGAATATCACAATTCTGACGACGGAAGCTAAAGGTTGGGTCATTCAGACACCCACTGGACGGACATCCGAGGGGTCTGTGTAGAGGAGAAGAGAGGACTGGCCGTACTGAGTGAGTTAAAAACTGAGTCAGTGTTCCCAGCTTTCCGTATCAAATCAAAAACACTTTATTAATCCACTTGGAAATTAACTAGTGCAATCACAGACTCGTTGTAAACACCAACATAAAATGATCATGCGCAACATCATAGACAGATATTAAAACTAGTCAAATTTGAATTTCCTATAGCTGCCAGTGACGATATGTATAAGTTCGTTGTATGTCAGTTTATTCTATCGTTTTGAACAGAAGGGTAAATGGGTCTCTCCCCCCCCCCCCCCCCCCCCCCACCCCCCCCACCCCCACCCCGCTCTCCCCCCGCAAC
>NC_134888.1:33557080-33559580 GCF_041734735.1 Babylonia areolata | reverse complement strand
AAGGAAGGAAGAAAGAAAGAAACTTAAAAGATTTTTCTTAATCAAAAGCATATAAGAGCAGCTAAGTAAATGACTACTGGAGTAGGGAAGAAAGAAAGAAAGAAAGAAAGAAAGAGGCTTAAACATTTTTTTTTAAAATAAAAAACACACATGAGCGGCCAAATGACTGACAATTGGGGCAGCGAAAAAAGAAATAAAAAAAAGACAAAGAGAGAGAGAGAAAGAAGAAAAAAAAGAAAAAGAAAAAAGAAAGAATGACTAAACGCCGGCGGAGGGGGGGGGCGGGGGGGGGGGGGGTAGAGTGGGGGAGGGGAGAGTAGGGGAAACAAAATAACAAAGAAAGGGGAAAAGAACTATTGAAAAAGAACAGATAGACACACAAATAAAGGAAAATAAAAATAGACAGACAGAGAGAGGGAGTGAGAGAGAGAGAGAGAGAAGACTGTCAGGAAAAAGAAGAAAAAAAAGAAAAGTTCACAGTTTCAGATTCAGGGAGGCGCCAAGGCCTGTACACTGATCCATATACGCTACACCATATGTGCGTTTAAAAAAAAGATTACAAAAAAAAAAAGACCTTCGTGTAAACTCCCCCAAAAAAAGCACTTTTCAGGGTATTGAGAGCTGACCATAGGTCTGTAAAAAAAAACCCAAAAAAAACCATCGAAATACTGAAGAAAAATCTACTTCGATTGTAAAACAAAATTAATACAACTTGGGCAGAAAAAGAAAAGAAGAAAAAAAAAGGGGGGTGGGTGGGGGGAGGGGGGGGGGAACTGTACTGTCGGGTGATGCGACGGAGCTCTCCAATGAAGCACGACCCAACTTTCACACAGTGAAAACTGTTATTGTGAGAAGAAAAGTGATACAGCATAATACAAAATGATAATACAGTAAAGCACAGCAAAATGCAATACGATACCGATACGATGCGATACAATGCGATACGATACCGCACGAACACCAAGAAAACACAACGCAACGCAACGCAACGCAACACAGCACAACACAAGACCCCACAGCACAGCACAGCACAACACAACACAGCACAAGACAGCACAGCACAGCACAGCACAACACAACACAGCACAGCACAGCACAACACAGCACAGCACAGCACAGCACAACACAACACAGCACAAGACAGCACAGCACAGCACAGCACAGCACAGCACAGCACAGCACAATGCAATCCATTCTTATCCAATCGGACCCCACGCATCACAACACAATCAAACGCAACACAACACTGAAAACACAACAGCGGCAACACAACAACAACAGCAACAACAGCAACAACAACAAGAACACAATACAACAATACAACACAACACAATACAACACAACACAGCAAAACACACTGCACAACAACAACTACTACAACATCCAACAACACAACAAAACACTCCACCACAACAACAAAAATAACAACAGCAACAACAAAACACCCAACAACGCCACCACCACCACCAAAACAACAACAACAACAGCACAACAACAACACAACAACAACAACAACACATCACCTGAAGAAGGAGAGCAGCTATCATAACAGTGTCACGGTCCCCTCAGCCAAACAACCAACCAACTAACCAACCAACCAACACAGCAATCCACAACTCATCCCACGTCGCTGGTCACATCACATCACTTCTCTCTCTCTCTCTCTCTCTCTCTCTCTCTCACATCGTTTCCCGTCCGTCAGGCCAGCATTGCCGACTTTGCCGGTTTTAGAGAACTAGATACACAGTGTCATCATCTCTACTCCTCCCTATAGGGTCAAATCCACTCCTCTCAACCTTCTCCACTCTCACCCGCCCACCCCCCTTCCCTCCCCCCCCCCCCTCCTTGCCACACCTCTCACCCGCCTACCTCCGCCCCTGGCCCCTCCCTCCCTCTGCCCTCACCCTCCCTCCTCTGTCCTTTGTCAAATTATTATCTCTTCAACGATCAAAGTGTTGTCTGGTTTTAGTTGGTCCTTGCTTGAGGGCGAAGCAGGCTGATTTGTCGCCTACCATGAGGAAATCCGTCGAGAGAAGAAAGATTGTTTTGATATAAGGTTAGAGTTTGAAAGATTGGACGGTACAGTAGAGTATAAAAAGACGGTATAGCATAGCATAGCATAGCATAGCATAGTATAAAATAACACACCACGGCACAGCACACCACATTATAGTATAGTATAATATAGCATAGTATAGTATAGCATAGCACAGCATAGCAGTATAGCATAGTATAGCATTGCACAGCACAGCAAAGTATAGCATAGCGTAGCATAGCACAGCACAGCACAGCACAGCACAGCACAGCACAGCACAGCACAGTATAGTATTGTATTAGTATAGTATAGTATAGCACAGCACAACATATTGTAGCATAGCACAGCACAGCACAGCACAGTACAGCACAGTGGTCTAATGCAGTGCCATTCAATGTAACGCGATACAGCACAGCACATTATAGAATAGCACAGCACATTATAGAATAGCACAGCACAGCGCAG
>NC_134888.1:33504580-33549580 GCF_041734735.1 Babylonia areolata | reverse complement strand
ATCGTCATCATCATCGTCATCCTCCTGCTCCTTCATCGTCATCAATATAAACAAAATAGTCTCAAAGTCTGTGGCCTTTCATGCCCTGCTCTCATGGTGACCTCAGTTTCGATACCCCTCCACTTCCGTGCTTGGGGTGAGTCCTGTCAATGTCGTCAGTGTCGGCAGATTCATGGGGGGCTGTTGTTTGAGGGACGTGGTGGCGGTCTCCACTCTGGGAGGGACGCTCACTCAGTCTGGCTCCGCGACTAAGCCATTATTGTCGTTAGTAGGGGGCTTAGTAGGTGGTGTCCTAAGTACGTTAAAACAGAACAGGCACCACTGAACACCACCGAAGTGACTCAGCAGCAGTGCAGGGTCTCCTCTGGTGTGTGGCCTCCTGGCGACCTAACATCGATGGTTCCCTGTGGACTGCCGACGCTGGAACTGCGACGGACGAACCCGGGTGTGGCTGTGTATGGGGGAATCTAAATGAGCGGCGTGGGAGTAATGCCACTGAAACGGTGCAGATGATGGGGCAGCAAAAAAATAAATAAATAAATAAATAAATAAATAAATAAATAATAAAAATAATAAATAAATAAAATAAATAGATATAAAAAATTGATAAATACATAAAAATATATAAATACTACTACTAATAATAATAATAATATTTATAAGGCGCAAAAAAACAAAAAAACAAAAACACAAAAAAACACGTGAATGTGCATAGCGCTAACCCTGTGCCGTGGCTGTCAAATGATCATAAATTGAGACTTTAATTCATACCCCCACCCCAACCCTCCAAAAAAGCGATGCTTCACAGACTAGCCAAAGGATATATACACCACTTGACATTATAAAACAATCACAAATATAACTTTAAAAAAAAAGAAAAAAAGAAAAATCTGACATGAGTGTGGAGCAATGCCCGTGAACTGAGATGGACATTACACTGCATCATCATAGATTCGGGAAAACATGTGTCAACTGACTCCTTTTCCGCTTCTTCTCCTTCTTATTTAGCTATGTGAAGAGCCACGGTATAGTGGTCATGCACGTATAAGACGTAGTGTTCACTGATCAGTTTCCGGCCCACCGGCTTACACTGCATCAGTGATCCGATAAATCAGTCATGGAAATAAGATTGTTACACAGCTGAACTCTGTTGTGTTGTTGTTGTTGTTTTTTTTATCTATGTAGGTTGCACTGCAGTGGGCAGACGATGCAGACACTGACACTAACACACAGAAACATAAACTCATTGACGGCCGCCGTCGCGTGCGCGCGGGCACTGACACTGATTTTTATGCACTGGTAATAACGATCACCTTTTTCTGCTGGTAGAAAGCCAATTTTTGTTATTTTTTATTTTATTTATTTTTTTTTTTTTTTTAATGCTTGTTATTATTATTTTTTTTTAATTTCACTTCATTTATTTATTTATTTATTTATTCATTCATTCATTCATTCTTTTTTCTTCTTCTTCCTTTTTTTTTTTTTTTTTTTTTATCCGGCAAGGCCTGAGCGGACAAAGCGCGTTGGGTTACACTGCTGGTCTGCCCCGGCTTCTGCTTAGCAGATGTGGTGTAGACGGTATATGGATCTGACTGACCGAACGCAGTGACGCCTCCAGTCCTTGAGTATCAGTGTCAGTATCAGTAGCTCAGTCAAGGAGGCGTCACTGCGTTCGGACAAATCCATATATGCTACACCACATCTGCCAAGCAGACTGGATGCCTGACCATCAGCCACGGTAACCCAACGCGCTTTGTCAGGCCTTGCCGGAGAAAAAAAAAAGAGAAAGTAATAGTAATAATAATTTTTTTTATAATAAAAAATAAGTAAAATAAATAAATAAATAAACAAAATAAAATAAATAAATATTTAAAATAAAAAAATAAAAAAATAAAATAAAATGAAATAAATGAAAACAATTTTTTTTTTTTTTTTTTTTAATAACTGAAAAAGTTTTGGTTTTTTTTAAAGAAGAAAAAGAAACACACACACACACACACACATACACACCAAAAAAATAAAATGAAGTAAAAAGAAATTAGTAAATAAATAAATAAATAATAGATAAATACATAAAAAAGAACTACTAGTACTACTAATAATATTTATAATTCATCGTTGACAGCTTAAATGCAGTAGGCCACACATGAATGCTTACAGCGTATTTTACTAAAGCTGACAAGTTTTGCTCAAACACTGTTTCTTTAATCATGATATATATAGTGAAAAGAATCATTTCGCTGTTCACACGTTCCACTGGAAAATCTCAGTAAAACAGAGGCCTGTGTGTCAACTGATGTATCACAACTGTTTAGTGTGTTCAGGGAATGTTAAACAGAAACATAGTGAGGTTCGAGGAACGAGGTACATCGCAAATATACACATAAACAAGAGGGAAGTTTTACGAATCAAGCTTTCTCGGCGAATTTAACAAAAACTTTCGGATACACACATGCATACTATTTTTAATTATGACAAACCTGGGAATCACAGACTAAGAGTTAGCTCCCTTATGATATATTTTGTTTGAAACAACATCGTGTCATTAACACAAAAATGTACAATATCAAACAACTTAAATAATGAAAATATATATGTATAAATAACATCGACAAATGGTAGGGTTAAAAAAAGATTTCACACCAATTTGTTTTTATAAAACATATCTATACTATTAGATTTTGTTGTAAAAAGGAAACTTAGCGTTTTATCTTATTATAAAGTAATATTGCAACTAAATTTCGTTAGAAAATTGAGTATTTTTTTGAACCAAATGATATTATTTGATAGGAGAACAAAACCGTGGTCTCCTTATATAAGTCGAAATACCAAAAGTAGTATGTAATATTATTAATATTATACGAATTGTATGTAGTTAAGACGTATGACATGATAAACACATAGGCATATGAATATTGCACTTCGTTTGGTCCGTGCGATCCACTGTTTACTGAGTATTATACTGAACTAAACACCACAAACAGTAAAATAGTAAACAAAAAAAACGTACGCTTAAAAACGACTCTGTATGTGACTAAGCTGAATTAATTCCCAGTCATGACCAATGTGAAACTTAAAAGTCTGCTTAGTAATCCTTTGTAGGGAGGGAACATATCTATCACTCACTCAGAACATACGACAGAACAACCACTGGCAGATGACCGTGATTTTGATTGCTTAGTAAACACGTACATATACCCACACAAACGCACGCACGTACGCGATTGACTCTGCACATGCATTGATTTGTGTTTATGGAAGTGTAGGCACGGACCATTGCCACTGTGTATGGGGGAGATTGAAATGGACTCCGGAGTCAGCACACACACCGTGCGCTAACGCAAACACACAAATACACATCGTGACAAAAACATATTCAAAACAGGCAGATCAGTCGAGACAGAGTGACTGAAAAAGAAACATTTTTGTCTCAGTCACCTCCGGGCACGTCCATCACAGACCCACACTGCCCTTCCCGTTTGAATCTAAACTTTCCTCTTCCAGCACTGAGCATTTTCTCCACATCCTCACTCTCAGTGTATAATACACGAAAGTAGTTGGTTGATTGTGTGGGTATTTTATTTATTTATTTATTCAGACTTCTTGCTATAGCGCATATTCTTGAAGCTCTATGCGCTTTACAATAGCACTAAAAACATTCACTCAAACATCCCCACACAAACATATGCATATAATTTGAAATATAGGCGAGAGAGAAAAATTAAAATAGGTCATGTCAGTTGATTAAATCAAGAAATGCAACAGGTATTTAAAACAAAAAAAAACAAACAAAAAAAAAACACCCCGCATTACACACACAGATCAAAACTAGAAAGATGAAACAAATGTTCACACACACACACACACGAATGACAAACAATTGAAACACACAGGCTACAACATCACATGATAAAGCAATATTCATCAAACATTTCAAGTAAAAACGTATGTACATCATTACATTTAAGAAATTAAACCTGAAAATGTAAAAATGTACGTATTGTTAAAAAACAACAACAAAAAAAAACCCCAAACAAACAACAACAAAAAAACAACAACAACAAACAAACAAACTCACACCTCCACCACGTCCACATACACTAGCACACACACACACACACACACACACACACACACACACACACACACACACACACACACACACACACACACACAAAACTCATCAACAACAACAAAAGCACAACAGATGGACAACTGAGTAAACAAACTACAACATTACTTCATAAAACAGTTCGTGTTAAAAAACTCTCATATACATATTTATACATTAAAAAAACACAACAACACACACACACGCGCGCGCGCGCGCACACACACACACACACACACGTACCAACTCACCCACCCGCACACCCGCAACACACAGACACAAGCTCGCGCGTGTGGACGTGCAAACACCCGCCACCACCTCTCCCCCCTCGTCCCCCCCCCTCCGCTCCCCCTCCGCCCCCCCCCCCCCCCCCCCCCCCCCCCCACCCCCCCCCCCCCCCCCCACACACACACACAACACAACACAACCACACACCTCTATTTCATTTCAGTTTCATACAACATTGTATGACTGTCTGAACAGGTGTGTCTTCAGGGCAGTTTTAAACTGTGAGGGGGTTTCAGAGTAACGAGTTGTGAGTGGAAGCTGGTTCCAAACAGTTGTCGCAAAGTGAGAAAAAGATCGCTTGCCATAAGTCTTTGTTTTGATTCGAGGGACAGTAAAGGTTCTATTGTCTGAAGAAGAGCGGAGTTGTCTGGCAGGGGTATAGACATGAAGGAGATCAGAAAGATAGACAGGAAAGTAGGGATCAGTGAGAGAGTTGAAGCAAAGAGTGGATGTTTTATGTTGTATTCTTGCAGAGACTGGGAGCCAGTGAAGCTGTTGGAGGAGTGGCTGTACGTGTTCGTGTTTTTTGACTCCGAATATCAGTCGTGCTGCTGAATTTTGAACCTTTTGAAGTTTGTCTAGGAGGTACTGGGGAATGGCAGAGAGTAAGGAGTTACAGTAATCAAATTTAGACAGAACGAGAGAACAGACGAGAGTTTTGGTTGCATCAGAAGTGAGAAGATGGCGAATGCTACTGATTTTCCTGAGTTCATGGTAAGCAGAGCGACAGATGTTGGACACGTGTTTTTCCATGGACAGAGTGTCAGAAAAAGTTACCCCTAGATTTCTTGTAGCAGATGAAAACTGAATGTTTGTGTTACCAACAGACATAGAGGAGGGAGCGGAGTCAGGTAATGGTTTGTTCTGTGAGTGAATCAGGAGGACTTCAGTCTTGTCATCATTTTGTTTTAGTTTATTTACGGTCATCCAATGCTTGATGGGGTATAGTTGTAACGCCGTGTGTGTGCGTTATGTATGGATGGATGCATGTATGTGTGTGTGTATGTATGTATGTACTGTGATTATATTGTACGTACGAATTTGTATCGGCATATATATGTTTATTGTGCACTGTGATTGTGACTTGACAGAGGACTGAGTGTGTAGTTTCAGTTCGTATGCGTCAGTGTCTGTGTGGATCAGTTGCAAAGCACTTAGTGCAACGTGGAAAGCGCTGATAAATGTCCAGTTATTATTATCATCATTATTATTATCATAAAATGAACCGCCCTGTGTAGGATCTGTTCTATACAGTAATAAACACAAACCGTGGCCGAGTGCATGCAGTCGGCCTTGACGCCCGCTTCGGTTGCACACACACACACACACACACACACACATGACTCAGTGTATATCAACAACGATACAGCCAGAGCAACATCAGTCGTACTATGAACACGATCGACACTGGCAGTCCTCCCACTGGTCTAAAAATAGACTTTTTTTTTTTTTTACCAGAGCAATTCTTTTCCCATGTCAAGCTTTCAGTGCACGACTAACAGTTCAGTCGAGATATAGTTTGATCATAGGAATTACGAAGGACACTTACAAATGCGGGTAAAGCTGTCTATAGCTGAAACCAACGCAAGAGTGACGTGGTTTAATGCCTTTCCACCTCTATCCCCCCCCCCCCCCCCCCCCCCCCGCACCCCCCCTCCCCCCCCGTTTCCCCTCGCCCCCCACCGGCCTCCCCACATCACCTCTGTATTTGTACGTGTTTGTGTTCAGTTTCATGAAATAAAAAAACAAAAAAACAAACAATTCCAAATGACTTAACTGCCAAACCAGAAGATACACAGCGGTGTGAAAAACAAGAACAAAAAACAAAAAACAAAAAAACTGTTCGTACGTCAGTCCTCCATCTGGTTCATCACCCTCGAGTCAAGCCCCGCCGACTCCACACTCCCTGCCTATATAAAAAAAAAAAAAAAAAAAAAAAAAAGGATTTAGTGACCCGGGCCCCCCGGCCACCCCCCACACCCCCTCCGTGGGGATGCCGGGGGTCTTTCAGTATAAATGGCCTCGATCCCCGCCTTCTGGAAATTCTGTGCAAGAAATTCTGCTTCATCTTTTCTATCGCTCTCTTTGTTTCTGCCTTTTTTCTTTCTCAGTTCACTTTTATCAGTCTGCCTTCCCAGTCCATTCCCCTTTCTTTTTTTCAAGGAAGCCTTGATACTTTTTTTTTCTCTCCCCTTTTCCGCCGGAAAATGATGTTCTATTTGTGCTGTTTTGCTCTGGCGATTTGTTAGTGAGATGTAAACACTGGGATGGGCACTATCATTAGTAGATGCTGTGATTTAGACTCTTATTTTGCACGTTATTTTACTGTTTTGATGTGGGTTCCGTAAATCAACGTGCCATCATTTTGCGGTCCAACAAACCATGAATTTGTAACCAATAGGTGCGATAATTTACTGAGGACGCTAGAACAGGACATTACTGTAGTTAAGGTTATACATATAACCCTTGCATAGATATCATTCTATTTTACCTGCTGTGCATTCATCAAATGTTTGTGTGAATGAGACTGGGTGATTAATCATCTGAACAGTATATATATATATATATATATATATATATAGAGAGAGAGAGAGAGAGAGAGAGAGAGAGAGAGAGAGAGAGAGAGAGAGAGAGAGAGAGAGAGAGATCTTATATATGATCTCTGCGATTGTGGGCGTGGAAATGTTAACTGAATTTGATCCTTATTTTTGACTGAAATGGTTTGATGTGTGTCATTATTTTTCTTTCCGGTATGTAGACAGTGTTTGGGCAATGATCTAAAAATAACTCAGCGCGGCTGACACTGTAGCAGGATGTGATTCCAACATTGCGAAAGTGATTAATGAAATATTAGTCATAACTGTCAGACTCTAGCGCTGTAGCAGGATTGTGAAACTGTTTACAGTGCAACAGAATTGCAAATAATCGAGAAAGTTAGAGCAACAAAAAGCATTCAATCTTACAAGACAGTGGTTTAATATTTTCCCGAAGTTCTACACATCGCAGTGCGTCGGAGATATATCAAGACTCGGCCATGGTGGTGGAACCAAACGCCTCGAAACTGTTCACCTCCTGCACCATTTCTGATGACCCCAATGCATGTGTAAGTTAAAAACCATTTTCAAAATGTCTGTCTTATAATCAAACTTAATGAAATGTGTTCATAATATTTGTTTGCGATCAAATCATTTCAGTAAAAGTACGGATCAACTTCAGTTGACATTTCCACGCCCACAGTCGCAGAGATCATATATATATATATATATATATATATATATATACTGTTCAGATGATTAATCACCCAGTATCATTCACACACACACACACACACACAATCACACATACAATCACACACAATTATGCATTGCATGCACCCATCTCTCTCTCTCTCTCTCTCTCTCTCACTCTCTCTCTTTCCCAATCGCTATCACACACACACACACATTGATTAAGTAATGATGTAATGTCTGTTATTATGAGTATGTGCATTGTGCATGTTGTGTGGTATGCAAAAGTAAGGGTGTATCATTGCTGCCAGACAAATGCCAGTAAGCTCAGTTCTGGGATTGAAATATATCATATTTGTGTCTTGAGACATTGAGTCAGATGCCAGTGGTGAAATCAAGACAGAAATGACTAAAAGCATAAACTGTGGGATGCATTCATCATTAAACTTACCAGCACACACTCATGTGCATACATGTATGTATATATGTATATTATATATATATATATATATATATATAATGATATATATATATATCTATGTATGTGTGTATGTATGTATGTATATACATATATATATATATATATATATATATATATATATATATATACATATAATACATGCATGCACACACAAATATAGAATAGAATAGAATATTAATAGAATATGACTTTATTACCAAGTGTACCGGGGTCACAAGAAATATTGGGGGGAGGATAGTACATAACAAGGTACGAACATAAATTGAAAATCATACACAAACATAGATACAGTAGAAATTAGGTATGCAAGTGCATATCAATATAAAAAAAAACTTGTGCATACTCACACATGCACACACTGCACACACACACACACACACACACACACACACACACACACACACACACACACACACACACACACTCTCTCTCTCTCTCTCTCTCTCTCTCTCTCTCTCTCTCCCTCTTTCTCACACACACACGCGCGCGTTTGAACAGAAGCCGCATATTACATGTGGATGGAGCTGATGACTAGATATTCATGTAGATGGTTGTTGATTGCACAGTTCTATTTATCATTGTGGATTTTGTTCGAGAGACAGGGCATTGACTGCTCTGGGGAAAAAGGTATTGGTGAAGTGATTGGTTTTCGTCCTTATACTTCTGTACTGTCAACCAGAGGGGAGCATCTCGAAAATCCCAGTTGTAGATTAAGTCTAGCAGACTAAAGCTCTAAGTCTATGATTAGAATCATTATGACTGTCATGTGACATTGTTAATTAACGTACATTGTTATGTGATAATTTGGGGTTGTTCCATGTGATGTTGTAACTGAAATTCATAGTTTGCAGGATACATGAAATCAAGCCGGTATTAATGTTCACCATGCCTTCTGTTTAAATGTTATATGAATGGTCACAACACATGCACAGACACACAACACACACACACACACAGTGACACACACACACACACACACACACACACACACACACACACACACACACACACACACACACACACTCACTCACTCACTCACTCTCTCACTCATATATATAATATTAATTATATATAATTTTAATAGAAATTTGACAGTAAGAAGAAAACAAAACAATGATAATCCTGATGAATTTGTGAAGAAATAATTTGGAATGTTGAAGCAATTTAAATACCACTACCATTATGGGCTACTATTCATGGTTTGTCTTTCAAATCACATGTGTGCATGCCTCAGATGGTTTTTATGCCAAACACTTCAGTGTTATTGTTAGTGTGCATACTCTGTGACTGTAACTGTAAGTGCAGTGTATGTATTATACACTATACAGCTTCCTCTTGTATATCAACTGAGTAAGAAACACTCAATTGCTATGGTATCAGTACTATTACATTCTTTTTTTTTTCTTCTTCTTAAATCCCACCATTTGGGATTGTGTGGATATTTATGATGACAGCATATATCTCATGATCTGCTATCTGACTTGGTGCTAATGCCCCATTCAGGGCAATATATAATTTTAGTCATTAACATTATGCACCGAACAGCAAATTGCAATTGAATATGTTTAGTCCATCATGTGCATGCAGTATAAGGGTATACTGTGTCATCTATGAGCAGCCACAAAAATCTTTCTTGATTCATAATATCATAATCATAATGATAATATTAATTATTCTTCTTCTAAATCTACTTCTTCTTTCTATTCTATTATATTAAATTATTATTTTATTTTGTTTCTTTTTGGTATGGGAATTGGAATGCTCATGTCATGATAATCATGACAACATAATAAACATGGGAATGACGACTTAAATTTCTAGTGGAGAATTTTGTTTGTGTGAAGTATATTGTGACTAGAATTACACTTTTTTTTTTCTTTTTTCTTTTTCCTTTTTTTTATACTTAGAAATATAATTCAAGGCAGCAAATAGTGTGAAATACTGACTGAAACCATATATTGTCAGATTAACGTTTTCTTGTACTGACATTTTAACAGTCATTTTAGTTAATATTAACTAAGCAGTACAAAGAGAATCAAATTTGAAAAACTAATGATACGATTGTGAATACAATTTTAAAAAAGAACATTTTAACAAATCAATTTACCAAATATCAATAACATCAGTATCTAAAAAAATGTTTTAACACATACACATACTCACATATGTGTACCTCCACCCACCCCTTACATACATCCATGCGTGCACACATACGTTCTTTCAGATTCCCCCACCTCATTCCCCTCTCCCAAGTACACTTGTTGAGTCACATCCTGATCTCTTTCCCCCAATACAAAGACATGAAAGTATTCACACCCATGTGCACAATCTCTCTCTCTCTCACTGTGACACACACACACACATACACACACACGCATGCACGCACGCAGACACACACACACACACACACACACACACACACACATACACACACACACACACACACACACACACACACTCGTACACGTACACACATGCAAACACAAACAACAGCATCAAAGCCCCACAACTGAAGCCCACAAACTAAAGCAGTAATGTAACACAGCAAACTGCAGTTCAAACTACAATACATAGCATGTCATACAAAATACACAATCCCAATGATGTGTCTGTGTTGTATGTCATCAGGGTTTTGGTTTGGAGTCGGTCATCGGTCATTGATGAATTTGAAATGATCCAAAATGTGTCAGCCAGTCAGATATTGACTTATTGAAAGGCCTTTTTGCCTGTTATAAATTTCTTTCAAAAGGAAAAAAAAAGAAAGAAAAAAAAAAGAAGAAGAAGAAAACGATGTGAATGTCATTACCTCACAATGGTCTTCCACGAAGACTGACTTCCCAGAAGGCAGAACACGTAATGCTCCATCCGTTTTGTCAGTTTGTTTCCTGACATCTACTGCAGCAACATAAAGACACACAGTCACACACACACACACACACACACACACACACACACACACACACACACACACACACACAGAGTGTAAACACACTAAATCCACCAAATGATCTTTGTATTGATTCTCCAATTATAATGACAGAGTTGGAATTCTATCACTTGAAGCATATCGAGATCTTGCAACATCAAAGTTTGTTATTACATACGCCATCAGATGAACGAGCCATTCTCTCTCCATCCCTCTCTCCAGTGTATATATATGAATCTCTCTCTCTCTGCTCTCCCTCTCTCTCTATATATATTTTTTTTTTCTTTTTAATTATTCTTTCATGGGCTTTTTTTCAGGAGACGGTCATCACTATTCGCAAAGTGGTTGCATCCTTTTCCTTTATTGGATGGTAAGATTTTGTTGAACACTATATTTTTTGCTAAAGTTATAACTTAAACTGAATTAAAGTATGCAATGTTGGTTTGTTTCTGTATTTAGATGATTATGATTATTAGAATAATTAACATCTTAAGGTCAGATAGTTTTCAAGTTCCTGCATGAATTATAGTCCTGATGATTACTAATACTGTTAAATTGTACTTTAGTGCTTACATATTTTCCATAATCTAGATTTGTGAATAATTATTCGTTTTGTTTAAAAGATAAACTGCATTTAAAACTATATAATATTAAGACATGTAGTATACATTGTATTGATTTCTCTATCAATGATTGTTGCACATTACTTATTATTTATTTTTATTACTATTATTTATTGTGATCTGAAATATTCATCATGTCATATGTTTCAGTATCTTCATGATCCTTGTCATATGGCTGTTCAGGAAATATGTTGTATTTGCACAGGTGAGTTTTCAGCTTTGGATTTTGGAAGGTAAAATGATTCTTAATTCAGTTATTTCAGTTTGTGAAGATATAGCAACCCAAGATCATTATCTATTTCAGTTTGTGCAGATCTACAAAGTAAGCTATCCAATTGCTAGGCTGAGTACCTGGGCGTATGATTTTCATCAGTTCCAGTTTATGATACAAAATAAAGAAAAGAAAAAAAAGTGTGACATTCTTGCTCCTTTGTATCTATCTATCTGTATATCTATCTGTCTGTCTATCTATCTATCTATCTTCTGTCTCTGTCTCTCTCTTGATAGACTTTTAAAATATATAATGACTGTTACAAGGAATGAATTTGGTTCTTTTGATTAATTCGCATTGTATCCAAATGGGCTTTTTCTTTTTTTCTTTTTCTTTTTTTTTCTTTTTTTTTTGTCCGATGTTTGTCTTTTTGTTGATGTTTTTTTGTTTGTTTGTATCTTCTTTTTCCTTCTTCTTTTTGTTGTTGTTGTTGTTGTTACCTCTCAATCTGATGTCTCACCAGAAGAAATGTAACAAGACTGGAGTTTCTCTATATATGTATGCTCCAACTCCCAGTTAAGATGTACTGTATTTCAGTTGAATTTCTTATATAGTTATGAGTGTGTGTGTGTGTGCGTGCATTTGTGAGTGTGTGTGTGTTTGTGTGTGTGTGTGCACACGCGCGCGTGTGTGTGTGTGCGTGTGTGTGTGTGTGTGTGTGTGTTTCAGCGTATGATCCTGTACCTAAGCATTGGTGCTCTCTTTGACTGCGTTGCCTACTTGATGGTGAGTATTTATATACTATACATATATATATATATTTTTTTTTTTTTTTCTCCTTAGAATAAATAAAACAAAGTTGAAAACCCACACCTATTTTGTTTAAACAAAAAAAAAAACAAAAAAATCTGAATTTTCGCTGCCACCCGGCAGCTTAGTCACAGATAATCCATATATAATGTGTGTGTTGATGTGAGTGTGTGAGGGTCAGAGTGTGTGTGGCTATGGGTGTTAGGCTGTAGATGTGTGTGAATCTTCTTGGTGGTCATTTTCCCTTCAGTTGAAGGCAGTAATGATAAACATTTAAAAAAAAAAAAGAAGAAGTTAACTGTACTTGCTGCATAAAAGAACACACAGAGAAATGCATTGTTGAAGTGCTTCTGTCCGTTGGTCTTTCACTGGAGGAGGAGGAAGAGGAAGAGGAATTTTAACTCAGTACGGCCAGTCCTCTCTTCTCCTCTACACAGACCCCTCGGATGTCCAGTGGGTGTCTGAATGACCCAACCTTTAGCTTCTGTCGTCAGAATTGTGGTATTCTTTGTCAACATTCACCTCTTCAGCATAAGAGTCTTCCGCTTGCAATATTTTGATGATGGTAACTGGTGTGAAACGCTGTTAACGTCGTCTCTTTCGCCGTTCGTATGGAGAGAGTTAATGTATTATCACACATTGTCAGATTGTGGTGATGGTAGATATGTCTCACTGGCTGGGCACTTGAAGACAAAGAAGAAGATACTGATATGTGATACAAAAACTTAGAGCTGTGTTTAACATTGCTTATATATCTGTCTGTCTCTCTGTCTGTCTGTCTGTCTGTCTAGTGTCTGACCTATCTATCTATCTATCTGTCTATCTGTCTGTCTATCTATCTATCTCTCTATCTCTGTTTGTCTATCTATCTGTCTATCTGTCTGTCGATCTGTCTGTTTATCTGTTTGTTTATTGTTGTTTGCAATTTATTTCATTCATTTGTGCTTTTGTTTCCTCATTATGTATTTATTTACCCCCACAATCCTTTACCATGCTAATTTCTTACAAGAGCAGCAGTGAATGATGGATTAATTGTCTGGGAAAGTAATTGTGTGCCTCTGTGGGGGTGGGTGGGGGCTGGGGGCGTTTATGTTCGGGACTGTGCACCCTTGGCATTATAATGTGAGTATCTGACTTTGGAGTTTGTATGAGGATTGGAGTTTGCGAGTTGAAGCGATGTGTGTGAAGGGGGAGAGAGAGAGAGAGAAGGGGAGGTGGGAGTGGGGGAGGGGGTGGGGGTGGGGGGCATGGAAGAGTGTGAGTCAGTTGTGAGAAGGGAGGAGGAGAATAGTGTGTGTGTGTGTGTGTGATTATGTTTTAATTTGCACACTTTATGGTCTTGGTGAAACGTTTAATCAGCTTCTTTTTCTTTTCTTTTCTTTTCTTTTTCTTTTTTCTTCTTTACCCTTGTTACAGAGCAGCACCATTGAAGATGGTCCCTTGTGTGACTTCCAGGCATGGTGGCTGACGTTTTTTGGTGAGTTGGACTCTGTGATTGTGGAGAGGGGGGGTAAAGATAATGGCGACACAGATTGATTTCAAAGCTTGTGCATGTATGCATGTATGTACACTGTCAGTCTCTACAGGGGAGGATGTTGGCCACTATTTCTTTAGCTGGTCTCCCTCATGGGATAATATTTTTTTTATCAGTGAATAAAAATAACAAACAACAAAAAAACAAAACAAAAAAAAACAAATCAAACCACTCAAAAATACAGGAGGAAGAGTTTGTACACTTCAGATTCAGGTCACAGTGATTTCAGTTCATCAACGTTCAGCAGTGAGCACATTTTATTATTCTGTTATTATCGCCTTATTTTTTCCTCTTTTTGTTTAAAGAATTTAAAAGAAATTTTTTAGATTTAATATAAATTATCTATTTATTTATCGATTTATTTATTTATTTATTTTTCATTTCTTCTCTTGAATTCATTTACTTATTTATTTGTTTAATTATTTATTCATTAATTTAATGATTTTTTTTTCCTTTTTTTTTTTTTTTTTTTTTCTCAAAGCCTGACTAAGCGCGTTGAGTTACACGCTGCTCGTCAGGCATCTGCTTAGCAGATGTGGTGTAGTGTGTATGGATTTGTCAGAACGCAGTGACGCCTCCTGGAGTTAGTGATACTGATACTGATCAGCAGTGAAGTGGTTTTTAAGCGTTTTTCTTTTGGCCCAGACTGGACGGTGCTGCTGTGGGTGTCGTGCCTGACCTTTAACCTCTTCATGAGCATCATCATGGCCACCACCACGGAGAAGTATGAGAAGTGAGTAACGGGTTAATATTTCTGTTGATAGTGATGATAATGGCCTTCTTCTGAAAGAATAAGAATAATGATAATCATGATAATAATACTGATATCAGTAAGAAAAAACAAACAAACAACTAAAGGCAAATGAAAAATAAAGGCAAAAGATAACAGAAAGAAAGGAGGAAAATGACGATGGATGGAAAGAAAAAAAAACTGAGAGAGAAAAGAAAAGTCTTCCATGGATATAAAACTGTGCATGTGTGTTGATTGATTATGTGACAAAGTGTGGAAGGGATTTTATATTCCCTGTCTGTTCTGTGAATCAGAGATGTTTGTCAGTCCCTTTTTTTTTATATTTAAAAGTCCTATGTGGGTAAAATGATATGTATGACAAAGTGGGGGAGCTTGTATTTTTCCCTGTCCATTCTGCAGATCAGCAGTGTTTTCAGTTCATAGTTTGTTTGTTTTTGCTGCTACAGAATTGTGCATGCAGGTTGACTGGTTTGCGACATTGATGACGTTGTGCTGGGTTGTGTGTTGGTCAGGGTGTACCACGCCATCTGCTGGGGTCTGCCTCTCTTCCTTTCCCTGCTGCCCTTCACGGGGGACCACTACGGGCCGGCCGGAGCCTGGTGGTCAGTGTTGTGTCTGTGTGTGTGTGTGTGTGTGGAGGGTGGGGGTCAGGGGGGGGGGGGAGGTGTGGGAGGGGGGATGTGTATATGTGTGTGAGGGGGGTAGGAGGAGTATGGGGAGAGTGAGTGTCTGTGTGTGTGAGTGTGTGTGTGTGTGTGTGTGTGTGAGTCTATGTGTGTGTGTGTATGTGTGCGCAGTCATGCCAACAGCAAAGTGAGAGCTGTATGGTCAGTGATTTCTCCACTGCAGTGGGAATTAATTCACAGCTTAGTCTTTTGTGAAGGACTGCGATTCTTAAACTAGGAGGCAAGATTGCACTGGCTCTTTGTGCTGCAACCTTGCAGGCTAGTTGGCCTTTGGGAATGGTCCTAATGCCGATTGTCCAAAAGCCCTCTAGGCGGAGAGAGTGGAGATGTAACTTGGGCAAGACGCTGTCCACTGTAGTGTTATCAAATTCTAGCCCAGATGGTCCGGACAGCACTTGCCTCCTCTGCTGTTCTGGTGGTCATAACAGGATGTCACTCACTGTCACACTTTGCATGTGTATTGTTGTGTGTGTGTGTGTGTGATTGTGTGTATATGTGTGCATGTGTGTGTATTATATATTTGTATGTATGTTTAAGGACGGGTATAGGTGTGGGAGTGGGTGTGTGTGTTGGTGGGTTGGTTGGGTTTGTATGTTGGTGGCTATGTGTGTCTGTGTGTATGTTTTTCGTGTGCATGAGGGTGGGGGTGGGAGGTAAGTTTTTGATAAGGCGCAGTGGTATCGATACAGGATCCAAGCTTTACGACAGTGAACGTGATTCTGTTTTAAAACCTCCTTTCCCTCAGTCTGATATATCATAGTTGTCGCTATAAACTGTATAATGCCTGGGTCACAACATGGTTGGAAAGAAGTCTTACGAAATATCAAACAACATGACAAAGATGTGGACATGAAGTATATAAGGGAAAGAAGTCTTGTAGAATGTGTGTGTGTGTGTGCATTTTGTAAATAATAATTAATATGTATGTGAACAAAATATTTCTCAACTTCCTTTCATGTTAACTGGTACTTCTGTATTACCAAGGAATAGAGTAGGTCACTATGTGTTATGAATAATGTGCATGTAAACAATTTGTCTCCACTGCTGTTTGTCATTACTGGTACCCATTTTCGTCTTTTTTTTTTCTCTCTTTTTTTTTTCAGCTGGATCAAAGAAGATTTGGGATGGAGACTTGGCATGTAAGTTAGACAACAATTGATCCTGGTTGAGGACATTTATGACGGTGATGTAGAGGTCTGTGTCGATGATGGATGATTGATGATGTTTTTGAAGCATTCATTTAAACACAAAAACTAATAGAGGTGTGTGTGTATGTGTGTGTGTGTGTGTGATGTTCACATATGTGCAAGTATGTGTGCTGTGTTCATATGCCTGTGTGCAAAAATACATGAACATGATTTTTCAAAAGCAGATACATCTAAATGTGTGTGAATGCATGCTTGCGTGTAGGTGCGGGAAACCTTACTTGGATGACTCAAGCTAAGACGGAAAATAACCATTTTCATTATCTTCTTCTTTTTTTTCCTAAACCTGTGACATGATTCTTTTTTTCTGTGTAGAAAAAGAACAGAAAAGTAAAGCTATTTTGCATGGCAGTATAAAGCAGTTGGTTGTATGTTTGGGCTGGACAGTATCAGCATATAGTATTTGCTCACACACATGTGTACATAATCATGGTGTTTGTTGAAGTGACATGTGTGTCACAAGTGTGTGTGCATAGACACAGACACATGTGTCAGATGGCAAATTCTAATACAAATGTATTTCTATGCATGCATTCATGCACACACACACACACACATACACATGCAGGCTCTAACACTCATACACACACACACACACACACACACACACATTCATACACACACACACACACACACACACACACACACACACACACACACACACACACACACACACACACACACACACTCACTCTCTCTCTCTCACACACACACACTCTCTCTCTCTCTCTCTCTCTCTCTCTCTCTCTCTTTCTCACACGAAACATGTAGCAAACTTAGATTGACATATGTAAAAAAACAACAACAACAGTTAGCATAGGTTACCATTACTTAAAACATGTAGATTTAAGAACAGCCATCATGTGTTTCCTATACACAGTGTCATTTTCTTGTTACAGCTGGTATGTTCCTCTGTTCATCACCATCATCATTCTCTTTGTCGTCTACATCTACATCACAGTCAGGCTCCGACGACAGGTGAGATGTCAAAGCCACCTGTATTTTTGATTTTGTTTGTATCTTGTTTCAGTGTGGTAATACTGTGAATGTCAGTATTCATTCAGTCAGTTGTAAAATGTCTTTTGTTGCGAAAAGGTTGGTGATTTTTTAAAATTTTTTTTTAATAATTTTTTTGTAGGTTTGAGAAGAAGAGGGAGACACAGACACGCGCGCGCACACACACACACACACACACACACACACACACACACACACACATGTACCACTGAGCTATATCCCGTCTAAAAACACTTATAGTGAATAGACGTTAAACTGAAGAAAACATATGTACCATTCCAGTGGGAATTCATTTACAGCTTTAGTCTTTTGTTGATGACTATGAATCTCAAACTAGGAGGAAAGATTGCACTGGCTCGTAGTGCTGCAGCCTTGGGGGCTTGTTGGCCTCTGGGAACCATCCCATCGCCAGCTGTCCTAAAACCCTCTTGGCTGAGAGAGTAGGGATGTGTTTGGGCAAAACACTCTCCACTACAATCAAATTCCAGCCCAGATAGTCAGGACATCAGTTGCCTCCTCTGCTGCTGCTGATGCTCGTCCAGCGAAGGCTGTCATCACTCAGTGAGAAATAGAGGGCCCAGAGTGTCTGCGAATCGATATCGATCGCGCCTTAATTTTAGCCCGATATCCCAATCGAACCATATAATTATGTGACCTGGTTCGAGACAAAATTTGACAAAAAACAAGAACGCCAGAGAATCGACAGACAGACAGAAAATATGAAAAAAAACTTAAACGTATGGAGAGCACAGGACAGGAGTCATAATGGCTGCCGTCAAAAGAGGGCACTAGCCAGCAGGACAAAGGGGAGGTTACCTACTTCCAGGAGGTCATCGGCCGTAGTTTCATTTTCTCCGCATAGGCGGATAGTAGTTTGCACAGGACAGGAATGTCAGACCCCTGCTGGAGTCTGCACTAGTTGGGTCACGGTAAATATGTTATTTAAACATAATTTTAGATAGAAAATTTCCTCTTACAGGTCAGGATGTCTGTCACCTTTCTGTATTTGGACTTTTCCTCTTTGAATTGCGTTACTTGTGTCCAGTCAAATCATTCAGTCTTTAAACATCCATGTGTGTGCTTTTGAGTGGTGAATCATTGAAATGGATGTTAGTTGGTGAGAAAAAAAAAAGGACGGCATGGAGATATTTCTTTCTGGCTGGCTTCAGTTATCCAGAATGCTGATGTGATGACTCTTCAGTTTTGCCGTTCATGATAATAATAATAATAATAGCAATAATGAAATTTATATAGCGCTGAATCTTGTGCAGAGACAAATCAAAGCGCTTTCGCACCAGTCATTCTCACGCATGCATAACTCTAAAACTGGAGAAACTGAAGACAAGGAAGAGGCAGGGAAGGGAGGCTATTTTGGGAAGAGGTGGGGTTTTAAGGCCTGACTTGAAAGAGCTGAGTGCGTTCAGTGTTTGGTTCATTCATGATATTGTTGTCAGTTGAAACACAGCAAATTTTTTTTTGTTGTTTTTTGTTGTTTTTTTTGTTTTTTTTTGTTTGTTTTGTTTGAATACTTAAAAAAAAAAAAATTTAAATCTTTTATCATGTTTTATAGACACTTACTTTTTGTTTTGAAGGCATCCAGGTGGGAAGGCACATACGACCCTGATGCAGAAAGAAACAATGTGAGTAAACGTCTAAACGCGCAGCATTTTGTGTGTTATATAGTTCACCCACAGGCTGGTAAGTACCATTGGTCTGTCTACAGGCTGCCTAGGATATAACGATATACTGTGAATCTCTGCATTATTTAAAAAAAAAAAAAGAAACGTTATCACATGAGAACGATGTTGATGTGGTTATTGCTTTGATTTGGTGAGAGGATAATTAGTGTATTGAATGAGCAAGAGGTTTATCATTGCGCTGATTTGGCTAGGGTTTAAAAAAAAAAATCATTCATTTTTCATTAATTGCATTTATTTGGTGGGAGCTTTTTATCATTTTAGTATGTATGTTTGTGTTGCCATTAGGGAGCACTCATATAGAAAAGAAAGAAAGAAAGAAAAGAAGAAGAAAGGAAATACATGTGCTGCATGGACTTGAATGTAACAAAGGCCAACAAACAGAAAAATGTGGGGGGGGGGGGGGGGGTGAGAGGGGGGGAGTATTTGTATTTCTGTTGTGATATAACCTTACAATCAGCAATCAGTTGACCTTGCAAATTCAGAGTAACGGGATATATATATATATATATATATATATATATATATATATATATATCAAAGATGTTACATGTGCTTGTGGTGTGTTGTTAATGAACAGAGACTGCTGAAGGAGGATATCAAGCCGTTGCGTTTCTACCCCTGCGTCTACCTCCTGGTGTCCATCTTTCCTCTGGTGAACAGGTTTGTGGAGAAACACGCTTGTCTTTCTCTCTCCCTATGGAACTCACTCCCAGAAACAATTAAACAACACCATTGCCCATCCACCTTCAAAAAACATTGCCTTTCCCACTTTGTGCCATAATGTGTAATGTAAATCGTTCATTTTATTGATACTGTTTGTCAGATGTGTATGGTTGACAGAACCTTCCTCACCCTCTATCCCCCATTCTGATGTGTAATGCGGTGTGTGTTGTGTGTGTTTGTTTCTTTGATTTTGTTCTTTTTTTTTTCCTATGCATTTTACTAACACCATGCTAGTGCTTGTATGCCGTGTGTGTGTGTGTGTGTGTGTGTGCGTGTGTGTGTGTTGTTTTGTTTCGATTTATGCATATTTTTTTCTTCTGTTGTGTATCTCTACTAACACCATGCTTTCATTTTACTAAATATTGTGTAGTGTAGACCCTATTCAGGGCGGGGACTGGATGTAAAAAAAGCACACCAGTGCTTATCTATTATCCTCGAAATAAAGAATTTGTCTTGTCTTGTCTTGTCTCTCTCTCTTTCCTTGATTTATTGCCATCCGTCGTGTTGTCTGTCTGTAATATGCAGCCTGACCCCGGCCTCTCAGTGTCTGTGTTGGTGTCTGTCACAAGTTTTCTTTATTTTGTGATCAGGCACCGACGTAGTAATAATAATGATGATGATGATGATTTAATGATAATGATGACAACATTCATTAAAAGATAACCGTGATAATACTAAAACGAAGAAAAATAAGAATGATGATAGTAGTAAAGACTACTAGTACTAGTAATAATGACGGTAATAATAATGGATATTTTGTATGGCACTCTGTCCAGAACACTGCTCTAGGTGTTTTGTAAAACACAATGCACAGCAAAACACATTGCATCAATGTTACATATACACACCAAAATGGACCTAGCAAACTATTTACACACACATAAACACAATAAATGCCTACAGAGAAGCACACATTCAAACATACATGAGCACGGAATCACATCTGGTGAGAGGAGGCATGCTGTAGGTTCTCTTGGTTTCTCTGGGCCTGGCTTTAAGAAGTGATGAGTGTTCACCCTTGAAATGGCCGCTTGGCCAGCCTGCTGGGCTGTAACATAACTCACTCGGGACGACAAGTTTTCTCCCTTGCTTTTCCCCACAGACGGCCCATTTGTAAAGGTTTGGAAAAAAAATTACAAAAAATACAAAATACAGAGTAAGAAAATGAAACTTTCAGAACTGGTTTATTACGTGTTGAGCTATTACATATAAAAAATTTAAAAAAATCAAATTTCTCATCTTATTTTTACAGTTTTGCCATATGTAGAAAATACTGCCAATTTTTCACCCCGAATCACCATACCCATGCTCGCTTTCTGCATTGAATTTGCTTTCTTCTTCTTCATCATCCACCTCTTCAATGTCCGACCCTTCAATTTGTAGCATTTCAAGTACTTCGGCAACCCTAAAACGTTGCCATCGCTGCCTTGTTCGCTTCACAACATTTTGAGAAGAGCCCGCTTTGCTAACAGGCTGGCACGCGAGCAGACGACCGGTCAGTGACTTTGTCAGCGTGTGTGCGAGACGGGCCACACATAGCAGGCTGACCAATCATACCATTCGATTGTGGAGTGACCCAGAATAGCGCACTCTGCTTGGCTAATCACAAAATCACAGTGCGTGATGGGTTTTTATTTCTTGAAAATGCTATTCCATTCCGTCGTCTGAAACCGAACACATTTTATGTAGGAATGCTCATGCATTCCTTCGTCCGGAGAGAATTAACAACTCGATTTGATTTGATTTGATTTGCATGTTGTTCAGGATTCACAATGCTGTGAACCCTGGCCATGACGTGTTCTGGCTGGTGGTGATGGCCTCGCTGTCAGCCCCACTGCATGGAGTCATGAACGCCATCGTCTTCGGCATGGATCGGGAAACCATGAAGAAGCTGACGCCCTCGCAGATCAAGGTGAGTTGTGTGTTGTGTGTTGGCTGTGTGTCCTTCTAGCTGCTGCTTCTGGTTGTGTAGCAGATTTGCTGAACACCACCCCTGTGTCATTCAGATTGTTCCCGTTGTGTGCTTCTTGTGTATGTGTCTGTGTGTCTGCGTGTGTGTGTGATGTAGCAGTTTGTGTGTGGGTGTGTTTGCAATTCTCTTTATCTCCTTTTCGTGAAATGCTTCGAGCCCTGTTTATAGAATAGGCGCTGTGAAAATTTGCATTCCCCCCTTCCCCCCTGAAACCCTCCTTTGTGCTTATCATTGATGGGAGTATTTCTGTTGTTATGCTGACTTTTGTTTGGGCATTTTGGTGATTTTTTTTTCCCCCCCATTGTTTTACTTTGTTTCAGTATTAAGATTCACACTTCATCGCTGGACATTGAGTATAAAGTTTTCAGTGTTACATTAAATGAAAGTGAGGATCTCCTTATGAGACTGTTTTGATTCCATAGTATTACCACTTAATATCAGTTGACACTGGGCTGTAACAGAAGCAGAACTATAAGATATTCCTGAAACACTCGCGTGCAAACATTGGAGGCATCCGTGGCAGTGGGCTAGGCGTTTGAATTCTGATCTCTTTTTGCTTGGTGTTGTGGCCTTTTTTTTCTTTTTTTTTCTCAAGGCCTGACTAAGCGCGTTGGGTTACGGTGCTGGTCAGGCATCTGCTTGGCAGATGTGGTGTAGCGTATATGGATTTGTCCGAACGCAGTGACGCCTCCTTGAGCTACTGAAACTGAAACTGAAACTGTGGCCTTGGGAAAGGCATTTAGATTTCCCTCACTCCACCCAGGTATGAGGGTACCTAACTTCGTCTGCGGAAGGTTAGAAGCGCAGGAAAGAGAGAATAGGTCCTTGCTTTCCTGTGCCGAGCCCTAGACACAGCGGATGTGAATTCTATTTGTATTTGTATTTCTTTTTATCACAACAGATTTGTCTGTGTGAAATTCGGGCTGCTCTCTCCAGGGAGAGTGTGTCACTATACTACAGCGCCACCCTTTTTTTTTTTTTCCTGCGTGCAGCTGTATTTGTTTTTCCTATTGAAGTGGATTTTTCAACAGAATTTTGTCAGGAACAACCCTTTTGTTGCCATGGGTTCTTTTACGTGCGCTAAGTGCATGCTGCACACTGGACCTCAGTTTATCGTCTCATCCGAATGACTAGCGTCCAGACCACTACTCAAGGTCTAGTAGAGGGGGAGAAAATATCAGCGGCTGAGCCGTGATTTGAACCAGGGCGCTCAGATTCTCTCGCTTCCTTGGCGGACGCGTTACCTCTAGGCCATCACTCTACACTTCCCTGCCCCTGTGGCCATAAAAGGCTGCAGGACCTTCAACTTTCACCTTTTAAACATTCAGACAATGGTGGCTTATTTTGTATCGATGGATGTATGTTTCCATTCCTCATGGGTGATGCTCAGTGGTCTCCAAGTTCATGCATGTATTGAGCCTATCTGTGTTTTCAGAAATTTTAAACTCCAGTCCAGTTGGTATCCTCCTTTGATGTATTTAATACTGTTATTTATGTTTACATTGTTGTAGGTTAATACTTGTTGATATGCATATACATGTTCTCCTTCCCATGACAACTCATTCAATACACACCAAAACCTCCTTAGACTTTTTCTTATAATATACTTTTCCTCTGATACATAACTTTTTTTTTTTTTTTTTTTTAACACTAATATTCACATGCATTCCCTTTCCTTTATACACTACTTTACTCCTTTCCATCTAAAAACACTTATAGTGAATAGACGTTAAACTGAAGAAAACTGTGTCAGCAAGCTGGAGTCAAAGCGAGAGTGTCATGAAATTCGAAGCAGGAGACTGCTACTGTGGTTTGGTGGCTGGTTGACTGGTGGTGGTGGTGGTGGTGGAACGGGAAGTTTGTTTGATGTCCTGGAAATTGTAGACAACTGGCATTAGTTTTTACATTTCAATGTTACCATTTTGAAAACAGATTAAATAAAATGGCAGGAGAGTAGGGGAGGAAGGGGGATTGTGGGGTGAGTTGGGGCAAACAGGGTGGGTGGAGGGAGGGGGGTTGTGGGGTGAGTTGGGGCAAACAGGGCGGGTGGAGGGAGGGGGGTTGTGGGGTGAGTTGGGGCAAACAGGGTGGGTGGAGGGAGGGGGTTGTGGGGTGAGTTGGGGCAAACAGGGTGGGTGGAGGGAGGGGGTTGTGGGGTGAGTTGGGGCAAACAGGGTGGGTGGAGGGAGGGGGTTGTGGAGTGAGTTGGGGCAAACAGGGTGGGTGGAGAGAGGGGGGTTGTGGGGTGAGTTGGGGCAAACAGGGTGGGTGGAGGGAGGGGGGTTGTGGGGTGAGTTGGGGCAAACAGGGTGGGTGGAGGGAGGGGGTTGTGGGGTGAGTTGGGGCAAACAGGGTGGGTGGAGGGAGGGGGTTGTGGGGTGAGTTGGGGCAAACAGGGTGGGTGGAGGGAGGGGGTTGTGGGGTGAGTTGGGGCAAACAGGGTGGGTGGAAGGGGGGTTGTGGGGTGAGTTGGGGCAAACAGGGTGGGTGGAGGGAGGGGGTTGTGGGGTGAGTTGGGGCAAACAGGGGGGGTGGAGGGAGGGGGTTGTGGGGTGAGTTGGGGCAAACAGGGGGGGTGGGTGGAGGGAGGGGGTTGTGGGGTGAGTTGGGGCAAACAGGGGGGGTGGGTGGAGGGAGTACCTGAACCCCCTATGTCTGCATACGGCAAGCAGAAGATGAAATACGCTCGTTAAAAGATCCTGTAATCCATGTCAGCGTTCCGTGGGTTATGGAAACAAGAACATACCCAGCATGCACACCCTCGAGAACGGAGTATGGCTGCCTACATGGCAGGGTAAAAAATGGTCATACATGTAAAAGCCCACTCGTGTGCATATGAGTGAATGTGGGAGTCACAGCCCATGAACGCAGAAGAAGAAGAAGAAATCAGTAGAAGTTTCAGTTGCTTGGCTCAGTTTGTTGAGTGCTTTGAAAACATCAGTGTTCCTAGTGACTGTACATGAGACTTTTTGTTTGCTGATGATTGTGCCCTCAACGCTGGATCTGAAGCTGACATGCAACTCAGCGTCGACAAGTTTGCCACTGCCAGCAGGAACTTCGGCCTTACCATCAGCACGAGGAAAACTGAAGTTCTCCATCAGCCAGCCCCAGGGAAACCCTACGTTGAGCCCAACATCACAGTCAACGGTCAGAGACTCAGTGCGGTGGAGCGGTTCACATACCTTGGCAGCACACTGTCACGAAATGCGACCATCGACGATGAAGTGAACGTCAGGATTGCAAGAGCAAGCGCAACTTTTGGTAGACTCAATGCAAATGTCTGGAACAGAAGAGGCATTAGTCTTGAGACCAAGCTAAAGGTCTACAGAGCAGTAGTTCTCCCCACACTACTGTACGCCTGCGAAACTTGGACAGTGTACCAACGACATGCCAAGAAGCTGAACCACTTCCACACAACATGCCTAAGGAAGCTACTGAACATCAAGTGGCAAGACAAGACCCCAGACACAGAGGTGCTCGCAAAAGCCACCCTTCCCAGCATCTTCACCATCCTGATGCAGTCCCAGCTTCGCTGGGCTGGACACGTGGCGCGCATGCCAGACCATCGGCTGCCCAAAAGGCTCTTCTATGGCGAGCTGCAACAAGGGAAGAGATCACACGGAGGTCAGAAGAAGCGCTTCAGAGATACTCTGAAAGTCTCTCTGAAAGCGTTTGATATCAACCCTGACTCCTGGGAGGAATCTGCAGTGGACCGTGACAAATGGCGCGCTGCTGTGCACAAAGGCGCCAGGTTGTGCGAGGCCAACAGGACTGCTGCAGCTGTTGAGAAGAGGCAGGCCAGAAAGTCACGGGCAAACAAGCTCCCTGACAATGATATGCCTGTCTTTGTCTGCCCCAACTGTCAGCGAACATTTCGTGCGCAGATTGGACTATTCAGCCATCTGCGCACTCACAGGTAGATTCATGAGCATCCTTCCCCCCACCCCACCACCACCCTCCCCCCATCCCCCATCTGGATGACAACGATGGTCATCATCGATCTCGATGGACACACACCACCACCACCACATGACACCATTTGCATGTAAGTAAGACTTCATAAATTGACACTGGCGTGCAATTTGGACCAGTATCTGAGGGATGTACTTGCATTCACAGACACAGACACAGACCCACAGATGCACACACACACACACACACACACACACACACACACACACACACACACACACACACACACACACACACGCTTATTTGAAGCAGAATAGTCTGCATGGAGAGTATGAGATAATGATAAATGTCTGAGTTGTTCATGTGCAACCAGAATTGGAGAATGGCATTTGTGAGTAAAAAACAGAAGGATGTGTTTGTTTTAAGTTGTTGATGCTGAAAAGTTGGAAGGTTTTTGGAATGGTAAAGTCAGGGGATGTTGTTTAACACCATCTCCCTGTCCTCTGCTTACATACAGCATCCACACATACATGCCACACATGCATGCATGCAGACAAGCATGGATGTGAACATGCATACACACACACACACACACACACACACACACGCATATGGCACCACACACAGACACACACACACACACATATGGCACCACACACACACACACACACACACACACACACAGTGGCTTCACGCAGACATGGGGGATGTTCTGAATTTTATGTTTTTGTTTATGAAAGACTTGTCATAACAGAGAAAGCCATGCATGTGTGCATGCACAGAGTACACAGATCAACCTCCCAGTTTGCATCTTGCTGAAACCTGCATGAAAGGAATGCATACATATATTTGTATACTTCTCTATGTGAAATTTGGGCTGATCTCCCCCAGGGAGAGCGTGTCGCTACACTACAGCGCCACCCATTTTTTTGTATTTTTTCTTGGGTGCAGTTTTGTTTATTTTTCCTATCAAAGTGGATTTTTCTACATAATTTTGCCAGGAACAACCCTCTTGTTGCCGTAGGTTCTTTTACCTGTACTAAGTGCATGCTGCACACGGGATCTCGGTTTATCATCTCATTTGAATGACTAGCGCCCAGACCACCACTTGAGGTCTAGTGGAGTGGCAGAAAATATCGGTGGCTGAGCCGTGATTCGAACCAGTGCGCTCAGATTCTCTCGCTTCGTAAGCAACATTTTATTGAAAAGAAAAAAAAATTTCAAAAGTGAACATAAAACTAAATTGAAGTAAAGAAGAGTAGGCTGCTCGCTCTTTGGTGATGACTTTTTATCTTGACAGAACCCTCGTTTGTCATTGCTGTTATACACTTACATGTGTACAAGCGTTGTCATTATCATAAACGCATAACCTGTAGGTATCATCTGATTATAAGCATGCTATTTTCTGTTTATTTTGTTTGTTTTATTCTTGGGTGTCATTCTATGGAGGTAGAAATAGACTTTTTTTAATGCACAAAAATTATTATCATCACACTGAGATGCCTGACTAGTTATCTGCTATCAAAATTAATGGGGAAAAAGCTCCGATTCAGAATCCATGTTTATTTTCCTTCAGAAACGTTTATGTTGATTCTGTATCTCCTGTTCTTTTTTGTACTAGAATTTTAAAAAGATTGATTACCCCAGAATCCTCAAATTTCCATGGCAAGGAGAGAGCACTTTTTTTTTCTTTTTTTTTTTTTTTAAACAAAATTCTCTGGCACTGAACGGATTGATGGAAACATGGAAAAAAGGCCTTCTGTAAGTAAAGGGTACAGGTATTTTGTGCAAAATACCCACTGGTGGGCCATTAACTTATATCTTTGATATATATATCAGATAAATAGATATGGATATAGATAATATGTATTTATGCATGTGCATGTGTCTAATGTTGTATTTTACATAGTTTTGTTCATTTCCTGTCTTATTTTTATATTTCATTATTTGATATTATGATGTTTATTTGATATTTTATTTTCATTTCATTTCTTTTCTCTTTTCTTTTTTTAAAATTTTATTTCATTACATCATGTCATGGGACATCTTTAGTGTTTTAGGTTTTCCAATGGCAGGGTGAAATACTGTTCCCATTTTAGCTGAACACATCTTTACTGTGTTTCAAACCATCTTGTAGTGGGATAATTTCCCCATTTTAGTTGCACACATCGTCATCTTGTAGTGGGATAATTTTCCGATTATATCTGGACACATATTTTGAACTGTTTCACGTCCGTTGGAAAATTGTTTGGATAAGATAAGATAAGATAAGAATAACTTTGTTATCTCCAACTGTAGAAATTTGGTCAGGTGCATTATCACAACATAGACAAGTAAACAACATGGGGACCATAACTGTAAAAGTCAACAACAGCTTTTACGAATATTACGAAGATACAAATGTAAAAAATATCTTATACACCGTTTCATACATACATCCACACACTGCAGGTAATAACTAGTATTCTTAATATAAAAACAGAAAGAATTAAGAAACATTATTTGAATATAATTATAAACATAACCTACTATACTGCACATTGATTATAATAGACAGATAAGAATAAAGATACGTTACGGAAAACCGCAACCAGATAATCAGCACACACCCGCACCCACCCACCCCCCACCCACCCCACACACACGGATTACTGAGGCAACCTGTGTTGGATGTTGTCTGACAGTGTGCTGCACATGCTAACAAAACATGCTTCATTTCACTTTAGGCAGCTAAGGAAATCCAACATGTTCGAACCACAGCTGAAATAGCTGTATGCTTGTTTTTCTGTGTCGGTTAACTCTCTCCATACGAATGGCGAAAGAGACGACGTTAACAGCGTTTCACCCCAATTACCGTCATCAAAATATTGCAATTGGAAGGCTCTTATACTGAAGAGGTGAATGTTGACAAAGAATACCACAATTCTTACGACGGAAGCTAAAGGTTGGGTCATTCAGACACCCACTGGACATCCGAGGGGTCTGTGTAGAGGAGAAGAGAGGACTGGCCGTACTGAGTGAGTTAATTGAAGTCCAGTGAAATATGTTCTGCTAGGTGAAGCCCGGAAACTAAAAGTACCCTTACGCCATTGTGTTGGGGCTTGGGCATGTCAGCAAAGCACTGTACTTCACCAGTGCGTGCGTATCAGCACAGAGAAAGTGACTGAGTGATTGGTGTTGATTCTGATGTAGCACCTATCCTCGGCCCAGAGACCGAGCTGTGTAACTAGTGTAAGCACTTTACAAACATGGTCATTTTGTACAACAGACTGCCTGCCTGGGTACAGCTGACTGAGACCTGCCTTCAGGTGATCAGCGTCAGTTTCCTCTGTCATTCAGTCAGGCTACAATGAAGTGTACAAGTCCTCCCCCCCAACCTTGGTTTATTAAGTCTCATTTGAAAGACAAAATGCCATGAAGTTACCTTGATAATCATAATAATAATAATAATAATGGTATTTATATAGCACTGAATCTTGTGCAGAGACAAATCAAAGCGCTTTCGCACCAGTCATTCACACTCATGCATAACTCTAAAACTGAAGAAACTAAAAGACAAGGAAGGGCAGGCAAGGGAGGCTACAAGGCCAGACTTGAAAGAGCTGAGTGTGGAGACTTGACGAAGCGAAAGAGGACATTCATTCCAATCGCAAGGTCCAGAGACAGAGAAAAAACGGCAGCCAGCAGTCAAGTGTTTGAATCTGGGTATGCGTAAACAGAGTGGATCGGAAGCCGATCATAGTGAGCGAGATGGAGTGTAGAGGTGAAGGCAGCCAAGAAATGGTTCAGACTAATTGATGTCAATGTAAAACTTGTGAAAGCTTCTTTACTGAACTGAAAGTAATGATAATTATAAGGAGGATACTACATTTTGAATGCTTTCAAACTTGTCAAAATGCTTTAAAATGATACGTCAGTCAGACACACAAAGCACACAAGAACACATACGTATGGAAGAATGAGATGTGGATCCATATAGTACTGTTATGGACTAAACTGCCTTAATTGGTGAAGAGACTGCTTGAAAACGATTGTGTTTAGTTTTGTTTCAAAGGGTGTGAGTGGGGGACTTTGAGAGACTGGAAAAGGCAGTGAATTCCAGATTTGTACAGCTGAAGAACTGAACCTCTCCTGCCATGTTTCTCTGCTGGGTTTGGGAATACCAGAGATTCTGTCATCAGCTGAAGAGTGTAGAGACATTGAAGGCACATAATCTGCTTGAAAGGTCAGAAATATACTGGATTTAGTTCCAGAAATTACATGAAAGCAGAGACACAAGATCTTGTACCTAATCCTCTGCTCAACAGGAAGCCAGTGCAGTTCTTTTTGATAGAGGTTTATAATGCTAAGACTTATGTGACTTAAGAATGATAATTTTTTACTTATTGGGGAGCTTAGAGGTGCTTCCATGGATAGCCAGCATGAAGGGAATTACTGTTGCCTAACAATGTGATAACATACAGTTTGCACAAATTAATGTTTTAGTTGCTTGTAGTGTTGTTGTTTTTACTGTGAGGGTTTTGGTATTGAACCTGTTGCATGGAGCATGAGATGTCAAAATGAATATCCACACAGCCTGAGCTTTCAAATCTTGTCCTAGATTCCGTTTTCTCACTTTTTTTTCACATTCTCTGCTAATAGCATTTGTATTTTTTCTGTTCTGTTCTGTGTCTCTGTATACCATTGCGTTCAGTGATAAAATGCAAAGCAACCATATTTCCAGGATGTTTCTGTTCCCCTGGCCACCCTTCCTCCATCCCTGCTTTGTCTGTTCCTCTCAGCCCAGTTCGTGGCACCACTGACAGCACTCTCACTGTTGCTGTGGTTGTTTAGGTTTCCCATGTGTTGCCTGTCACTATGGGAATGTGCTATAATTTTGCGGCAGACTTCTTGTGTTTGCTTCCAAGCAGATCCTGGCTTAGCTTGTGTTCCTCCAGGTGCCAGACCTCTAGGCTTGGCTTGTGACCTGTTCAGTTCATTTCTGTGTTGTAAAGATTTTTTTTTTTTTGTGCAAGAGAGAACCCTCTGTTTTGCCTTATTTCCTGGTGCTGTTGTTCTTTTGGTGGGTGTTTTGGGAAGGGGGCTGTGTGTGCTGAAGAAGGGCCTGGTTCTGTTCTTTTGCCTGCAGATGGCGTGGGTGTCTCACAGTCACCAGCAGGAGGTGCGGGAATACCCACTGGCGCTTGGTCTCTCTGATGAGCTTGACCCCACCCCGGACAGTTCCAAGTTTCGCAATGTGGCCTATTCCAGACTTCACTGATGGCGTCTGGACTGGTTATCAGTGTTACTCACCATTGTTGCTCTGTGCTCGCGATGAAATATCCACTTTGTTGTCAAGATCATGCGGCTGATCAAGACGGACTTGAAATGTCTTGTGGCAGAAAATAACCACAATACTTTTACTGATTTTTTTTTTTTTTTTTTTTTAAGTGTCAAAATCTAAACAATATCAGCAGTAGAAATAGTGACACTGACTGACCAGAGAAAAAAAATCTTTCAGAAGACATGTTTTCTTGGTCGATGACACAGGCATCTTCAGTCTCTGTTAACTCACTCCGGACGATGGAACGCTATAGCGTTCCTGACATAAGGTAGTGTTCCGGATGAGGGAACGCTATAGCAGTTTCGACAGTTAAATTTTTTTCTGTGTTTTCCTCATGGGTTAGCATAACAATCACAGCTACGCCGGCATTGCAAACGTGTCGAGGGCCAAATGGAAAGTTTCTTCATGAGATTCCATAACAACACATTCCACAGCGTGCCAGCAAGTTCAGGACCCCACACGATAAGCTAATCTGCATACATATTGAAAATGGCGTCGCAGGCGATACAAGTGAAAATTTTTGGAGCAAACTAGATCATGACAGCGACTTTTAGCACTGTTGAAGTGTTTGCAATGCTTCAAACTGAAGGTTTCGACATCGACAAGGATGATGAAGACGTTGAATAAAGTATCTGCAGTGAAGAAAGCTACCAGCAAGTAGGTACTGATAGTGATTGAGCTTCTGAGAGCGGTGAAGACGGAGGGTGGTGGGCATTCACACGACGTGAGGAGAGAGGTTAGTTGGTCAAGTACAGTGAGTTTCATTCAGTAACTTTATGTTTTGTATTTTTTGTGATTTTTTTTTTCCTAACCCTAACAAATGGATTGTCTGTAGGGAAAAGCAAGAGAGAGAACTAGTTGTCCGGAGTGAGTTAAGAAAAGGTTTCATTTATTCATACAAGTCTTTACAAACCCAGACAAGTTTACACACCATGGGTAGACTCTCAAGACCTGACCAGCTCATTGGTTTTTTTGTTTGTTGTTTTTTTGGGTTTTGTTTTTTTGCATAAGTTTTTCATCTGCTTTATATTTTATTTGTTAATGCAGATGTGATGTAACATGTGTGGATCAGTTCCCGCATTTTGACACCACCTTGAAACAGAAGCTGGACAAGTCTGTGTCACTTGGCAATCAGAGCAGTTCAGGGCACCACCATTCCATGAATCTCCTCCTATTATGGTCACAAAAAGTAATCGTCTGTCTGTGTTATCATCTGACTGTGCCTGTGGGTCATAAGATGAGTGTATCGTGAAAAGAAAGGGCAGCTTTGTAGAAGAGCCTTATTTTTTTCATACAAAGGCCTTTACAGTGTTTCCAGATGGACAGGAAGTCACTAGTTTCTTGCGCTTCCCTCCCGCTAATTTATTTCCGAAAGAAAAGACTTTGTATGTGTGTGTGTGTGCCTGTCCCCTGTTTTGTAGTCTGTGTGTATCTATCGGGTCATGTCTGCTCTCTCTCAGTCGCTATGTCTGTCTCTGTGTCTCGTCGCTTTCTACTCCCCCCCACCCCCCAACGACCCTCCCCCTCCCCCCAGCCTCCCCTCATCCCACCTTCCCCCTTTCACTTTCTCTCTCTCTCTCTCTCTCTCTCTCTCTCTCTCTCTCTCTCACTCTCGCATTCTTCTTGTGTTCTTGAACATTCTTTCTGAACTTGTGAAATCATGTTTTCAATTTTGTGGGATCACACATGTGTTTCTTTCTTTCTTTACCTGTAACGAAAATCTAAACTGATGGAAATGATTTTCGGAAGTGGAAAACGGATGCATGATATCACTTTGGTTGATTGGCACTTGGATGAACATTGATTATGGACTTATTTATGTTTTGCTTTTTGTTTTTTGTTGGGAGGGGTGGGGGGTGGGGGAATGAGATTGTAGCATTTTTTTCTTTTACAATGATAAGTACTTATGAATTGTATGTTGGAAAAGTGTGTGCTCTTCTTGTATTTGTACATATATATATATATATATATATTTTTTTTTTTTGTTGTTCTTTTGGGTGGTTGTTTTTTTTTATCAGCAGTGAAGTTTACCCTTGACTCTCTGTGACAGGTTGTGTGATTGATTGATTTCAAAAAAAAAAGAAAAAAAAAAAAGCTTTTTTATAAACCATATCATTTCAGCACAAATGACGTTCTTTGTGGTTGTTCCCACATGACTTACCACTGATGGCTTCTTCTAAAGCGCACATTGCAGATGTCATTATTATTTATTGTGGTCACAGACAATGCTTGTTGTCTCTCACAGTCTCAGCTTTGCTTATTTACTACTTTTTTTGTGTGTGTTTATTGGTTTGTCTTTTATGATTTCTTTTTTTTTTTTTCTCTCTCTCTCTTTCTTTCATTCGTATCATCTGATTTAGTTGGGTTTTTTTGTTTTTTTTGGTTATTTTGGTTCGATTTGGTTAACTGGGTGATGGATATATATATATAACATTTTTGGTGTCATATACTGTACCATGTCAAACTGATGCAAACTAGGCCTATCGCTTTGCTCTGCTTGGCCAAATTTTGCGCGGCCAACAGTGAAAAGACGCCCCTTCTTGCCCGGTCCGCTCTTAGCCAATCAAACGCCTCTAAAAGCTATAAGCGCTGTATATATTTTTATTTCAATGTTTCTTAAACAGAGAATTGGTTGCTCACTTTTTGTTTTTGTTTTCTTTGGAGTAGAAATGTACGTGTGTGTGAAGTGGAGAAGGGATGGGGGTTGTTGGGTTGTTTTTTTTATTTGATTATTTTCTGATTGGCTCAGGTTTGAAATGTATTCTGTATCGTTACAGAGAATAGCAACCACTGGTGCCTAGTTCAGTCAAATACATATTTGACTCACTTGTGTAAACAAGGTGAGTCTATGTTTTAACCCGGTGTTCGGTTGTCTGTGTGTGTGTGTCTGTGTGTCCATGGTAAACTTTAACATTGACATTTTCTCTGCAAATACTTTGTCAGTTGACACCAAATTAGGCATAAAAATAGGAAAAATTCAGTTCTTTCCAGTCATCTTGTTTAAAACAATATTGCACCTCTGGGATGGGCACAAAAAACAAAAAACAAAAAAAAAAAGCCTAATTATATGCAAACTGCATTTACTGTTATATTTATATTTTTTGTATTCTCTAAACTTGGCACTTTGATCTGATATTCTGACCCAACAACAAGAGCAGTCATTATTATCATTTTTTGTTCAAACAGGAACTTCTTTTGCTAAGCATGGAAGTTTTATTTATTTTGCAAACGTTTTGGTGCAGATAGTAAAAAAGGGAAATTACTCTGTAATTAATGCTACGGGACTTAATTTATCACATGTGAGTCTTGAAGGCCTTGCCTCTCTTGTTCCCTGCTTCCACCCCTTTATACCATTGTACTACTTGCCCTTATCCTCTCTTCCATTCACTTTATCCCTGCCCCCCATTTCTCTGATCAGAAAACAAGTTGTCTCATGATTTATGTTTGTGTGCAAAACGTGCCATCTCTTCTAGCTTAGAAGATCAATATATTTTCTTCTACTTCTTCTTTTCTTTTGTTTGTGAGGCTGGGTCTGTCAGGGCTTCTGGTCCAGTGTTCACCAGTTACCAGGGTACGAGGCCCCATGTCAGCATGGTGGTGTGTGTGTCCCTGGAAAGGCTCTTTACTCTGATTTTCTTCACTCCACCCAGGCGTGAAGGGGTACCTGATGTTCGCTGGGGTAGATTGAAGCAGTGTAAAGAGAGGGTTAGGCCCTGAAAGCTTAAGCAATAGACGTATATATTTGTCTTGCAATTTGAAAACTGAAGAGACGGGCGCAATAGCCGAATGCTTAAAGCGTTGGACCCTCAGTCTGAGGTTCACGGGTTTGAATCACGGTGAGGGCGCCTGGTGGGTAAAGGGTGGAGATTTTTACGATCTTCCAGGTCAACATATGTGCAGTGCCTGCACCCCCTTCGTGTGTGTACGCAAGCAGATCAAATACGCAAGATCAAATACGCATGTTAAAGATCCTGTAATCCATGTCGGCGTTCAGTGGGTTATGGAAACAAGACCAATGCCCAGCATGCACACACCCCGAAAGTGGAGTATGGCTGCCTACATGGCGGGTTAAAAACGGTCATACACGTAAAAGCCCACTCGTGTATATATGAGTGAATGTGGGAGTTGCAGCCCACGAACGCAGAAGAAGAAGAAGAGAAAACTGAAGAAAGGTCATTTAGACATACTGTCCCAGGGTAGCGGAAGGATATAGAAGTGTGCGTGTACTCGCCATCTGATGATAATGCTACACAATTCCCATTTTTCACAAAATACACATTTTGTAGGAAATTTTCTTTGGAGATTTCTTTTCTTTAAGTCTTGCTACTCTTTTTTTTTTTCGCAGTTTTGTACACACAACTTCATTGTGGATAGAAGCTTTTCAGTTGAAGTTTTACATGTAGGCCACGGGATATTCTGACATTGGAGAGAGCCGAAGTCAGCGTCCAACTCCAACTTGAGTTGTGATCAGACTCCTTTATCCTTTTTTGTTGTGTTTGTGGACTTGATACATATCTTTCAGTGTGTCCTGCTGTCTTTTTTAGACTGTTTCTGACTTACGTGTGGGAACAAAATATATCAGTGTGTATGTTTCACTGCCTAAACTTGCGGAACTACTTTAATTTATATGTTGCTGCAGTATGGTCATGTGTGAATTCTGAATTCAGGGCTGTAATCTATTATCCTTTCCCTCTGCATCTCCATGAAGAAGAAAAATTGTTTATGGTCAGTTCTGTTTTCACATATGTTTTGTTGATAAACCGGTGTTTGTATGGTATGCTATTGTGTGTGTGTGTGGTACATGAGGGCATTGTCCACATCGTATTGTTACAATCATGTATGCATTTTTGTATTCAAGTTTAAAATTTGTAAAGTGCTTAGAGTGCTTGGTTAAAGCTTGATGAAGCTGGCATAATCTTGCTTTATGAAACAAAATAATTGTTGAATGAATTATTAAAACATGATGCATCCCATATTTGGGACCACAGGGTTGAAAAAAAAAAAAAAGATATCAAATTCTCAGGTGGGCTGTCTTTGATGTATAATGAATTTTTTTTCTCTTTTGTTTGATTCAGACCAATAAATACCGGTAATTGACTGACTTCTGTTCAGGCATCTGTGCAGATCAGATTTGCTTCCCAGATCTGTCAGTTTTAGCAGTGTGAATGGTCTGGGCATTGATGAAGATGGCAATAAATTCCAAATGATTTATCATTGATTCCATCATATATTCTTTTTTTTTTTTCTTTTTTTCTTTTTTTTGACAGAATCTGATATCTTTATTGAACTTTAAATAAAAAAACTAACATGATATTTGATCATTATAAACACATGTTTATCATGATTTTGCTTCAAAGTTCAGTGGATATTACCTCATTTACCCACTGCAAATTATTGTGTATTTTATTTTGTTACACCATGTCATTATTAATGCTAATGCTCCAACTAACCCCCCAGCCCTTCCCAGTGGCTCAACTAGTCAGATACAGAGCTGTATTGTAAATCTAAGTTGTGATCTGTGCATTTGTCTATTCCTATTGCATTGCACCAGACTGATGATTACATTTGGGCTTTTATTTCATTATCCCCCCTTTTCTTTCTTCTTTTTAAATTATCCTCGCTCTTCCTCTGTGGCCGTCATCCTGTAATTGCCATGTTTCCTTGTTTCTCTATGACTCAAAAGAGTTAATGGGAATAAACAAATTCTGAACTCTGAACTTTTTTTTTTATATCATAATTATTATTTATTTATTTATTTATGTAAGCTTATCTATAATTCATTCACTTTTTTTTTCTCAAGGCCTGACTAAGCGCGTTGGGTTACGGTGCTGGTCAGGCATCTGCTTGGCAGATGTGGTGTAGCGTATATGGATTTGTCCGAACGCAGTGATGCCTCCTTGAGCTACTGATATTGAACTCTGAAACTCTGAACTCCAACCCTTCCCCAAGGTGACCCATTGTTCTGATTCTGTGAAGTGAGTGCAAGATCTCACTGACAGCAGACATTTCATTTTATTTAAATCGTTGATGTTTCAAGGTGTTTACTTATTTGGTAATTTTTGACTCACTTGTGTAAACAAAGTGAGTCTGTGTTTTAACCCGGTGTTCGGTTGTCTGTGTGTGTGTGTGTGTGTCCGTGGTAAACTTTAACATTGACTTTTTCTCTGCAAATACTTTGTCAGTTGACACTAAATTAGGCATAAAAATAGGAAAAAATTCAGTTCTTTCCAGTCATCTTGTTTAAAACAATATTGCATCTCTGGGATGGGCACAAAAAAATTAAAAAAATGAAGACTAATTATATGCATACTGCATTTTCTGTTTATATTTTTTGTATTCTCTAAACTTGGCACTTTGATCTGATATTCTGACACAACAACAAGAGCAGTCGTTAATATCATTTTATGCTCAAACAGGAACTTCTTTTGCTAAGCATGGAAGTTTTATTTATTTTGCAAACGTTTTTGGTGCAGATAGTAAAAAAGGGAAATTACTCTGTAATTAATGCTAGGGGACTTAATTTGCTTTAAACTGATCTTTCTCATCTTAAACATTACATTTTGAAATTATACTCAATACATAAAAAGCTTGGATTTTTTTTTTTTTTTAAGTGTATCCCAAGTGAGTCTTGAAGGCCTTGCCTCTCTTGTGTTTGTTTGTTTTTGTTTTGATTTCATTATATGTTAATGTTTTATACAAACCTATGGTAGGCTCTCAAGGCCTGACCAGTGCATTGGGTTTATGCATAGGTTAAGCATCTTTTTATGATTTTTTTTATTTTTATTTTTATTTTTTTTAATGCAGATGTGTTGTAGCGTTTATATGAATAAGTCCACCGATTCTGTGGATGCTGGTTGAGTCAGTGGGAACTTGTGGACAGTTTCATGATTCATGATTCACGCCTCCCCCACACCCCCAAATTAACATCGGACTAATCCTTTATTTATCCACAGCAGAATGGGTATTCTTGCATTGTGGCATCAAAACCATCATCCAGGTAAATGGGATTTATTGCATGTGACTTTCAGATTATGGTTTGTTATCAGAGTTAGGTGGTGCGATGGAGTCAGTTAGGCTTTGGATTTCTGATCCAGTGGTCAGGATTTGAGGCCTTGTTCTGGCCTGGTGTTTGTATTTGTATTTCTTTTTATCACAACAGATTTTTCTGTGTGAAATTCGGGGCTGCTCTCCCCAGGGAGAGCGCGTTGCTACACTACATCGCCACCCCCACCCCCACCCCCCTTTTCTTTTTTTTTTAACTTTTTTCCTGCTTGCAGTTTTATTTGTTTTTCCTGTCGAAGTGGATTTTTCTGCAGAATTTTGCCAGGAAAAACCCTTTTGTTGCCGTGGGTTCTTTTACATGCGTTAAGTGCATGCTGCACACGGGACCGCAGTTTATCGTCTCATCCGAATGACTAGCATCCAGACCACCGCTCAAGGTCTAGTGGAGGGGGAGAAAATATTGGCGGCTGAGCCGTGATTCAAACCAGCACGCTCAGATTCTCTCGCTTCCTAGGCGGACGCGTTACCTGTAGGCCATCACTCCACTGCCTTTATTGTCCTGTTGTGTCCTGGGGAAAAAAAAACAACAACACTTTATCCTGATTTTCCTCACTCCATCCAAGTGTGAATGGGTCCCTGACTTTGGAACAGAAAGGTTTAACCCTTTGAGCCCTGAGTTCCTGAGCAATTTTAACCCTTCTGCCTGAGCTCCTGAGCCAAAATTTGCAAATGATTGGTATTTAATGTGTCACGGCAGATATAAAAAGAGTGCCCTGACCACCGCTATACCGGTGGTAGAGAAAAATGATATAATGCCTAGCCACCGGTTGAGCGGTGCGTAAAAACTTATTAGTAGTAGTAGTTCTTTTTTATTTTTTTTTATTTTTTTTTTTTTTTCATTTTTAATGTAGTTGGGTTTTTTGGGGGGATTTTGGGTTTTTTAAAAATTATTATTATTAGTATTATTATTTTATTATTATTTTTTAAAAATTTATTTTATGTTATTTTTTCCTCAAGGCCTGACTAAGCACGTTGGGTTACGCTGCTGGTCAGGAATCTGCTTGGCAGATATGGTGTAGCGTATATTGATGTCCAAACGCAGTGACGCCTCCTTGAGCTACTGAAACTGAAAGAGGAGGCGCTCCCCTGCCTCCCACCCCCAGGCCTCCGAGGCTCCCAGTACACATTCACACAACCTCCAAGCTCCCACTTTACCACTGTGTGTGTGTGTGTGTGTGTGTGTGCGCACACAATGTGTACTTAAGTTCTATCACTTAGTTACTTGAATATCTCACTGACCAGCACACCACTGTAGGCCACTGAGTTGGGGGAAGGGAAGAAAGAATTAAAAGGGAGAGTGCTGTCTTTGTTTGGGGGGGGGGGGGGGGGCAAACAAAAAAAACCTTAAAACTATACAATACAGGGTTCACAAAAAGTTAAGGACCACTTGGTAACTTGCACGGATGATTTTTCCTGGTGGGGCATGGTTATTAAATGATGCAGAGTGTTCAGCAAACAGCCGTGCGTGCAGCCAGTGTCATGAACACCACTCATAACCACTGGTGCTTTCGTACAAGTGCACTGACGGGCGCAGTAGCTGAGTGGTTAACTCTCTCCATACGAACGGCGAAAGAGACCACGTTAACAGCGTTTCACCCCAATTACCATCATCAAAATATTGCAAGCGGAAGGCTCTTATACTGAAGAGGTGAATGTTGACAAAGAATACCACAATTCTGATGACAGAAGCTAAAGGTTGGGTCATTGAGACACCCACTGGACATCCGAGGGGTCTGTGTAGAGGAGAAGAGAGGACTGGCCGTACTGAGTGAGTTAAAGCGTTGGACTTTCAATCTGAGGGTCCCGGGTTTGAATCTCGGTGACGGCGGCTGGTGGGTGAAGGGTGGAGATTTTTGCGATCTCCGGGGTCAACATATGTGCAGACCTGCTAGTGCCCGAACCCTTTTCTTGTGTATACACAAGCAGAATATCAAATACGCTCGTTAAAGATCCTGTAATCCATGTCAGCGTTCGGTGGGTTATGGAAACAGGAACATACCCTACCAAGCATGCACATCCCCGAAAACGGAGTATGGCTGCCTACATGGCAGGTAAAAACGGTCATGCACGTAAAAGCCCGCTTGTGTACATGTATACAGGTGAACATGGGAGTTGCAGCCCATGAATGAAGAAGATACAAGTGCGCTTCCTTTTTTTTTTTTTTTTTTTACAGTGAAAAAACAAGTTGTCGTTTATAAACCACAGAGTAACTGTACATTTTTGGCTGAAACATTCATGGTGCATTTGTGCTGATTTTTCAACAAGCTGTTTATGGTGCATGTGTACCTAAAACAGTTGTTTTGTGCTTATATCAAGAGACGACAATGGTAGACCAAATCCAGCCTGCATAATTAGAATCGTCTCTTCATGTTTTAAACCTTTTATGAAAACACACTTGCTTATATGAAGTGGTCGTAAACGTTGGTTTTTTTTTTTATGAAGTCTGTATAGTGGTGCAATACTTTGCATTTGTGTGAACTCTTATAAGTTATAGTTGACCTCTTCTATCTTAGTTTGGATGGATGTGTGTGTGTGTGTGTGTGTGTGTGTACAAAGCACACAAAGCCACAAAGATTGAGTGCTGGGTTATAGATTATTTATCAATCATTAATTGATGAACTGATCAAGAATAATTGTGTGTTTATATCTCATGAGGTCTTGGCCATGAAAAGCTTTAATTGTCATGTTGGCCAGTGATGATGTATATTTATCTGATAATAAATTATATTTGAGTGTGTGTGTGTGTGTGCACATGCATGCATGTGCGTGTGTGTGTGTGTGTGTGCGTGTGCGTGCATGCATGCATGTGTGTGTGTGTGTGAGAATATACATTCATGTGAATATAAAAAGCAAGCCTATAATTTTTTTTCTGTTACCGTTTGGAAACTACTAAAATGTATACAATTATTTATTGTAGAAAAGATAAGATGATTGCTTCTATATATAAATATACATACATACATGGTTATAAGAATAAGTGTTGCACTGGCTACACATTGTCTATCTGTTGTCTTTTGGTCACAATAAAATACATGAGCTGTGTTTTGACAGTCAGTGTCACAAATGGTTATGCACATGTGTGTGTGTGTGTGTGCATGGATGCGTGGGTACGTGTGTTCCTGTAACTGCTTTCTTGTGCATGAACATTTGAAGAGCATTGACACAATACCGTGACACCTGCCTTATTCCTGCCTTGTAAGCCATAGTGGGCACTGTGGCCTGGTGGTAATGTACCCAACTCGGCAGCGAGTCTTCTCAGGTTTGAATCCCATCTAACGACTATGGACCTGGATTTTTACCCCCACCCCCCACCCCACCTCCCTACCTTCACTGCCAGACCTTGAGTTGTGGTCTGGTTGCTAGTCATTTGGATGAGATGATAAACCAAGGTCCAAGTGCGCAACTTGCACTTTGCGCACGTAAAAGAACCTACAACAAGAAACGGGTTGCGGCTGGCTAAAGAGTGTTGAAAAACCCACTTTGATGGTACAACAATACACAAGCAGACAGAAAAAGGGGGGGAAAAAAAAGAAAAAAAAGGGTGGGTGGGGGGAGTGCTGCACTGTGGCAGTGCTCTCTCCTCAGGGAGAGCAGTCCAAATTTTATCACAGAGAAATACACCATGAATGACAAAATAGCAATGCAATGCAATACAAAACGGTACAATATGATACAGTACAATACAGCGCAATACAATTACAATATAATTCAGCATTCAGATTTTGACACAAACAGAAAAATGACATGATCTTTTAACTTTGGGTGTGATTTTTAAATCACATTTTTGGTAGGAACTTGTGCAAACACAATATATATATATATATATATATATGTGTGTGTGTGTGTGTGTGTGTATCTCAAGATCCTGTATGCAGCATGCACTTAATACATATAAAACAACCCACGGAAAAAAGTGTGTTGCCTCTGGCAGAATTCTGTTGTAAAAATCCACTCTAACATACATTGTGTGTGTGTGTGTGACAGAATCTTGACTGAATGATACAGGAAATGAATACATGCCTAAACACAGTTGTCAGTCGGCTCTACCTGCATAGGGAGCCTGTTGTGTAAATGACTGTATAAAGTGCTAACGAAGATAGGAATGACTTTGTTAAGTGCTAACGAAGATAGGCATGACTGTGTAAAGTGCTAACGGAGATAGGAATGACAGTGTAAAGTGCTAACGGAGATAGGAATGACTGTGTAAAGTGCTAACGAAGATAGGAATGACTGTGTAAAGTGCTAACGGAGATAGGAATGACTGTGTAAAGTGCTAACGAAGATAGGCATGACTGTGTAAAGTGCTAACGAAGATAGGCATTATATGTGTGTGGATGAGGTGAAGTGATGGACAATAATAAAAGCAATAAGGGCACATGTTCTGTTGAATTACAACTTTTCGTTTATTTAGCTTTTTTCTTCTGTCTGTGGTTTTTGTTCTTCTTTCTCCTTTCCTTTCTTTCTATTTCTTCTTTTTCTACCTATTTTCCGTGTGTGTGTGTGTGTGTGTGTGTGTGTGTGTTCCATGGGCATTGCTGAGTGTATCCATTTTGGTAGAATTACAACTGATTTCCATGCGTATACATGTATGCACAAGTATGCCCTAACATTAACATGCATGCATATAAATCTCTCTCTCTCTGTCTCCCTCTCTCTCTCTCTCTCTCTCTCTCTCTCTCTCTCTCTCTCACACACTCACACACACAGAGTTTAATTTGATTTCGTTTCACCCAGTTTTAGGTACGGATGATTGCAAATAGATAGACAAATAAAAACTACAAAAGAATAGACTAAACATTAGCAACAGTTAATGACTGAACTGTGTTAAAAGCACTCGTGTATCAAATACAAACTAAGATTCTTAACTCCCTCCATACGAACGGCGAAAGAGACGACGTTAACAGCGTTTCACCCCAATTACCAACATCAAAATAGTGCAAGCGGAAGGCTCTTTTACTGAAGAGGTGAATGTTGACAAATAATACCACAATTCTGACGACGGAAGCTAAAGGTTGGGTCATTCAGACACCCACTGGACATCCGAGGGGTCTGTGTAGAGGAAAAGAGAGGACTGGCCGTACTGAGTGAGTTAAAAAGTGTGCACCTGTTCAGAGCATATACAGAATAAATCAATAATCAATAGAACTGACTGGGAACACTACAGAAGAAAATAATAACCACATCTTACATCGGTATACATCTTCGAGGGTAGAACTATGAAACTGGACTTACTATTTTGATTCAAAGTTATAATTTTTCAAATGGACATTTGCCATCTTTATAAATCTTGAAAACTGAAAGCTGAAGTTTTATCAAATTTGAAGACATCAGTCTTCAAAAAGTTTAACATCTCCGTGAATGAATTTAACTTTTACTCTTCTCTCAGGACAGAGTGGGTTGATCCTTTGCAAGCTTGAAACTAATGAAAGGTATACAGTTGTTGTAAAAGCATTGGACTTTCGATCTGAGCATCCCGGATTCGAATCACAGTGACAGCGCCTGGTGGGTAAAGGGTGGAGATTTTTACGATCTCCTAGGTCAGCATATGTGCAGACCTGCCAGTGCCTGAACCCCCTTCATGTGTATATGCAAGCATAAGATCAAGTACGCACGTTAAAGATCCTGTAATCCATATCAGCATTCGGTGGGTTATGGAAGCAAGAACATACCCAGCATGCAATCCCCCGAAAGCGGAGCATGGCTGCCTACATGGCGGGGTAAAAACGGTCATACACGTAAAAAGCCCACTCACGTATGTACGGGTGAACGTGGGAGTTGAAGCCCACGAACGCAGAAGAAGAAGAAGAAGTTGTAAAAAAGATTAAAAAAATGTATTGGTAATCTCAGTATGATAAGAACCACCTCTTACCTCTGTATACTTTTCGAAAGTTGTACTTTGTGTTTCATACAAGTCCAGCTTACCAGAGCCAAAGTCTAATAATAATGATAATAATAATGGATACTTACATAGCACACTATCCAGAAATCTGCTCAAGGTGCTTTACAAAAACGCTTTGTTAACATAAAACATTACATCTATGTTACATACACACACCAAAATGTGACTACACACACACACACACACACACACTGCATACATACATTGTGATATAATAAATATATATATATAATATAATATAATATGAGTCTCTCCCTCCTTCTGTCTCACTAACTGCATTTCTCTTTAAATTTTTGTCTGAAATCTCAGATAACTCACTGCCCCCTCCCCCAACCCCACTCCCTCCATACCCCACTCCCCACTTCTCTCTCTGTGAATTTTTTGTAAATATTTTAATTTCTTTTCTTTTTTTTTTTCCATTGCCCTGAGGGCATGTCTATGCCTATTCCACTTCCCTCATAAAGCAAAAAGAAAAGGATTCTTGTACATTCTTTATCATTGTCTCTCTGCCTAGTCCTGAAAGAATGATTGAAGGTGTG